>NC_021164.2:18043652-18068137 GCF_000331145.2 Cicer arietinum | reverse complement strand
TGTGTTTTTATGGTTGCTGGTGCGGGTATCGCGCCCCAGGCGCGCTTGGATGCGCTTGGGCGCGTTTCGACAGTGGCGAATGCTGGAAAAAAGCGCTTGGCTTGCGCTTGGGCGCGCTCCAGCGCTCAGCATCTGATGTCCGGCGTATATTGCATTTTGCTCCTCTTTTGAGTCTGAATTTGATTCTGGTGTCTTCATAAAAGTTGTAGCTATGGATCCTAGCTTTCATTTGCATTTGGTTTGACTCCAATTGGACATCTAAAACTCCAGATACGGCTGAAATACTCTACATGTGTCATGTTGATTTTTCACCAAAAATTCAGCACTGCACAAAATCACAACGCAATGTAAAATTACGAAAAATTCCTACTTAATCACTAAAATAAAACATAAAACATTTAATTTAACTCAAAGAACAAAAATCAACAAAATATATCAAATAAATTCTTAATTTAACTAATAATTGAGGATAAATAAGACTAAAATAGTGGGAAAATATGCATATGATGAAGAGTCATCAGTAGCCCAATCCAAAGATGGCCTTGTAATTTCACAAAGAAAATATGCTATGGACATTCTTGAAGAAACAG
The DNA here is from genome assembly GCF_000331145.2 of Cicer arietinum. Lineage (NCBI taxonomy): Eukaryota > Viridiplantae > Streptophyta > Magnoliopsida > Fabales > Fabaceae > Cicer > Cicer arietinum. The sequence goes on along the minus strand of NC_021164.2, from coordinate 18,067,547 downwards.
ACCTATTAAATGCCAAGTCAGTTGATACTCCTATGGATCCAAATGTAAAACTCCTACCCAATCAGGGGGAGTCTCTATCAGATTCAGGAAGATATAGGAGATTGGTTGGAAAATTAAACTATCTCACAGTCACTCGTCCTGACATTTCCTTTGATGTTAGTGTGGTAAGTTAGTTCTTAAATTCTCCTTGCCAAGAACATATGGATGTTGTAATTTGGATTCTTAAATACATCAAAAGTGCACCTAGAAAAGGTCTCATTTATGAAGATAGAGGACATACTCAGATAATTGGCTACTCAGATGCAGATTGGGCGGGCTCACCCATAGATAGACGATCAACTTCCGGGTATTGTGTACTTGTTGGAGGAAATTTAATATCTCGGAAGAGTAAGAAACAAAATGTTGTTGCAAGATCCAGAGCTGAGGCAAAATACAGGGCCATGACACTAGTAACATGTGAACTCATCTGGTTGAAACAGTTACTGAAAGAACTTCAATTTGAAGAAGCCAGCACAATGACACTAATATGTGATAATCAAGCTGCATTGCACATTGCCTCGAATCCTGTTTTTCATGAGAGGACCAAGCATATTGAGATTGACTGCCATTTTGTTAGAGAAAATATCGAATCGGGTGACATCATCACTAGCTTTGTCAATTCCAATGATCAGTTAGCAGATGTGTTTACAAAGGCATTGCGAGGTCCTAGAATTAGTTATATATGTAACAAGTTAGGTGCATTTGATTTATATGCTTCAGCTTGAGGGGAAGTGTTAAATATTTTAATGTAAATATTATATTATAGTAGATGGGATGTAAGTATTCTGGCCCGTTAGTATTACTGTAAATTAGAGTTGTTTAATACCCTTTGTCTATATAAAGAAATTCCGCTGTGCAGTTGAAACACACGGGTTATTCACAATATGTCTCTCAATACTCTTTATGTTCAACAGTCTCTACGGAGTTTGTCACCACTTGTTGAATATCATTACTCTGAAGACGATAAATGGCTCTATTTCTTCATATCTTGGCACCGTTCATAGTGCACTTCATGATTTTAATGAGCTTCTCCCTCTTGCTACAAGTAATCAAGTTGAAAAAAAGGAGCTGAATCAATACAGTACCTTCTTCATGCTTCTTGCACTCTATGGCCTGCCCCAGGAGTACTTTGCATCTCGAGATCAAATTTTGGGGTTAGTTACTGTTCCGGATATGTCTACAACCTCAGCGATCCTCCTTCAAGTACCAACGAAACATCCAGCTGAGCCCTCTTGTACTTCAGCTCCAAGTGAGACTGCTGCCCTTACATCTCTGGGGCATAATTAGGGTCGCTCTTGGGGAGGATCATTCAACTCTAAGCCTCGTCTCAAATGTGAGCATTGTAATCGGCTTGGACACATTATTGATCGGTGTTGGAAGTTGCATGGTAGGCCTTCGCATGCGATAAATGCAACTCAACTTGACCCTTGTGCCACTATTCAGACTATACCATCTCCACATGGCTCCCCGGCAAATTATGAAGATTTCCTCCGATGGGTTCAGAGTCATCCGAACTCTAGTCCTACTACGTTGCTTGCACACACTGATAACTCATCTGTTTACCTCTCTCACTCATCTTCTTTCGGCCCTTGGGTTCTAGATTCTGATGCATCTGATCATGTAACTAGTAATAAAGGTCTATTTTCTTCTCTCTCTACATCTGGTTTTTTACCCACTATAACTTCGGCCAATGGCTCTCAAACTCAATCTCAAAGGGTTGGCAATGTCCAAATTCTCCCTTCCATTTTAGTTGCATTTGTTCTCTATGTACCTGAATGTCCTTTTATTTACTTTTCGTTAATCGATTGACTTGGTCCCTTGATTGATTATTACTTTCACTAATAATAATGTTACCATGTGTAAGACTCAATATCATTTGTCTAGAATATGATAATTTGGCTCATACACCTTAATAAAACAGAGATAATTAACAATAAATAATAAATTAGAATAACCATCATAACTGAAAACTACATTCATAAATATAGTTTACAACTTGTTTAGTAGATTCATAAAATATTACATCTTGAAAACAACTACGATTGACTGATTACATTATAAAACAAAATATTAAATTCTAATTCCACGAGTTTGGAACTGATCTTCTGATGTTGATTTCATGTCTCATGTTCCTCCAGCTGCTAAATAAAAATAATATTAATAATTGGGGTGAGATAAAATATCTCAGTGAGCTCTAAAAATAAAAGGGAAGAACAATCTCAAGGAATTTCTTTCATAAAAGTGCATAAAACGTAAAAAATAATTATCCATGTCTATATTCATACCTTTCTTTGCACTAAGAGCAAAGACCCTTCCAGTGTTAGACTTGTTTGGGTTGAACTCTGCTTGTTTTTGGCGTATTGGACAAAAAGGAGCCATATGACCAGGCTGTTTGCAGTAGTAGCAGACTTGCTTTCCAACCAAGCACTCCCCCCCATGATCTCTGCCACACTTAAGACACTTCTTTGTTCTTGGAGAACTGGAGGTTTGTACTTGTTTTCCCTTCCCTTGGGGAGTCTTTACCTTCAATTGCTGGCCAAATTTTTCAGACTCTTTCTTTTGTTGCCACTTAACTTGTCTCTCCTCTTGTACTTTCTTTAAATTGTCTTCAACAATGTAGCTCTTGTGTACAAGAGTAGAATAGTTAGTAAGTTCCATATGGCCTATGTTCCCTCTAATTTCAGGCCTCAATCCCCATTCAAACTGGTTTATCTTCCATTCTTCTGTGGGTGCATATTGGGCATGTGGAGAAAACCTAGCCAATTCTTCAAACTTAGCAACATACTCTGCAATAGACATGTCTCCTTGTTGCAGGTGCACAAACTCCAACTCTTTTTGTCTCCTGGCACTTTTTGGATAATACTTGTCTAAAAAGGCCACCTCAAATTGTTCCCAATTCATATGGGTTCCTTGAGTCTGAAGATAAGTCTTTGCACTTCTCCACCAATACTCTGCCCCACCCTTTAGTAGATGGGCAGCAAATGCCACTTTTTGTTCGTCAGTATAAGGCACTACTTCAAATGCCTTCTTAATCTCATCCAGTCAAGCATGGGCCTCTGAAGGATTGTGGCTGCCCTGGAATGTTGGAGGCTGCAACTTAAGAAAATCACAAAACACTCTATTGGCATTTGGAGTGCCATCTATTTGCATTGTCATTTGTTGTACCAGATTATGGGTAGCCGTTGCTTGCATTTGAATAGCTTCCATAATCCTTTCCCATGGTTCAACAGTGGGTGATGGAGTCATACTATCTTCAGGGGCAAGATTCCTCCTAGATCCTTCAGCCATAATTCTGCATACCATACACAAAATACTAAGTTGATCAGACTTAATATTAGGTGAAATGATAATTAGAATGTATAGTAAAACAAAGACATTCTAATTCCTAACACATAATCCATAGTCTAAATGAATCGACATGGCTCTGATACCAAAATGTAAGACCCAATATCATTTGTCTAGATTATGATAATTTGGCTCATACACCTTAATAAAACAGAGGTAATTAACAATAAATAATAAATTAGAATCACCATCATAACTGAAAACTACATTCATAAATATAGTTTACAATTTGTTTAGTAGATTCATAAAATATTACATCTTAAAAACAACTACGATTGACTGATTACATCATAAAACAAAATATTAAATTCTAATTCCACAAGTTTGGAACTGATCTTCTGATGCTGATTTCATGTCTCATGTTCCTCCGGCTGCTAAATAAAAATAATAATAATAATAACTGGGGTGAGATAAAATATCTCAGTGAGCTCTAAAAATAAAAGGGAAGAATAATCTCAAGGAATTTCTTTCATAAAAGTGCATAAAACGTAAAAAATAATTATACATGTCTATATATATGTTGTGAAAAACGTATGCATGACCTCAAATCTTTTCCTTTAGAATAAGGAAAAGTCGCCCAATATCTTAATGTGGGTCACTAAGATAATTGAGTCCTGATTGGTAAAAGTGGTCTGGCCAAACCCCAATCAGCGTCCTGATTATTCTCCTGTACCTGTTATTCCATGCCTGAAATAACCTAAATGTCCCACCGTGAATAAGGTCATGCATACTCTGACAATTAATAACTCAAACATAATAAAAGTTATATATATATATATATATATATATATTCATATATAAATAATGAAGCCATTCAAATTTCTTAAGAATTTTATTCATTCTTGCAAATCACACCGTAGAATATTTTCAGCACAATGGTCACTAATAATTATTGATAAAGGATCAAATTACTTTAGAAAATTCCAAAAATTTCCTTGAAAGCTAACTCAATTAAGAACATAATGCAATTGATTTCATCTCAAAATTGGAAACCTATAATTTAGGAAAAATCACGCACTAAGACTAATTTACACACGCTGCAGAAAGTCTCCATCACAAAAGTCATTAATAATTAATTAAAATGGTCGAATGACAATAGAAAATTTTGAAACTTTTACTGAAAGTAGGTAACTTACCTATAAATACAACATAGTTGGTCTCATCTCAAAATTCGAAATCAATAATTCATGAAAAATCTGATTCTAAGACTTGTTTACATAGTTTTGTTTTTATTTAGAAAACCAAACTTAAATACAACAATTCTCCTGCAATAGTTCTCGCAGTATTTTCATCAAACACCTCTCATGCATTGAATATTTGGGATAAAAATAGAATTTTCTCTCCACTAGTAAATAAAACCATATATTTTAAATGTATGCACCTAAAATAATCATTCTAACCGAAATTAAGGTAACATAACACAATTTCACAAACACATATCAGAGGAAATAACAGCAGTAACGAGCATAAATCGTGCTCGACAAGCATAATCACCTTAAATATAGTGACACACATATAATTAAATTTTTCCTAATACATAATTCATTCACAAACATCACAACCATAAACAACAGCCTACGTTCTAACTTATTTTCAACAACTTCAAAAAAAATGAAATCCCTAATCATAACAACAACAAAAAACCCTTTGATAAAAAGAACTCACCGTTGGTGATAAAGGAGAAGACAATGTTCGGATTAAATTGGTCGTTGAACTCCCCTTTTGCTTGTTGGTTAGTATCATCTACTCTTTGATTGAAATAGTTACAAATTGAGACATGGTTTAAAAATGGGTTTAAGGAGTTTTGCCAAGCTTTTGGGTTTGATTCATTTAAAAAAAAATGAAGGAAAATGAGAGGTTGAAGATTGGGAGGATGGGAAGATGGATGCTAGGTAACGAAGAAGAAAAAGGAACGGGAATGTGGGTTTCTGAAAGGGGTAGAGAGATATTGGAGGGATAGTGTGAAAATTACGCCATTGCCCTTCGTTTGTCCAAATATTACAATAATGCCCTTTTTTAATGTAAAAACTAGTTATTTATTTTTAAATTAACAGGTTGTTACACCCTGCAGGACTGGAGTTCGGGACGAATGATTGGCGTCGGATGTGAGTCTCGAAGCCTCTATTATCTTTCTCTATCATCCACGACTTGCTCTACCACAGATTCCCCACATACTATCCATGCTCAGCTAGGACACCCAAGTCTTACCAAACTTCAAAAACTAGTGCCTAGTTTTTCTAAATTGTCCACTTTACATTGTGAGTCGTGTCAGTTAGGGGAACACACTCGTAATCATTTTCTTGATCGAGTCAATAAAAAAGTTTCATCCCCCTTTACTTTAGTTCATTCTGATGTTTGGGGTCCTTCTCGTATTGTGTCTACTTTAGAGTCTAAGTATTTTGTTACTTTTATTGATGATTACTCTCGTTGTACATGGTTATTTTTAATGAAAAATAGATTTGAACTGTTTTCCATTTTTGAGCAATTTTATCAAGAAATTAAAAATCAATTTGGTGTTTATTTTTGTACTTTAAGAAGTGATAATGCTCGAGAATATTTGTCCCATCAATTTCAAAATTTTATGACTTTCAATGGTATTCTTCACCAAACGTCCTGCCCTCATACACCCCAACAGAATGGGGTAGCCGAACGCAAAAATCGGCATCTCATTGAAACCATCCAAACCTTACTTCTCTATGGTGATGTTCCATTCTATTTTTGGGGGATGCAGTCTTAACAGCATGCTACCTTATCAGTTGTATGTCGTCTTTTGTCATTGATGGCAATATCCCTCATACGATCCTTTTCCCCATTCCCCTTTTCACCCACTACCTCCTCGTGTCTTTGGATCCACGTGTTTTGTTCACAATTTATCGTCTGGTCTGGACAAACTATCAGCTCGATCACTAAAGTGTGTCTTTTTTGGATATCATCGATCCCAAAAGGGCTATCGTTGTTATTCTCCTACACTTCATCGATACGTTACATCAGTAGATGTTACCTTTTTCGAGTCTATACCATATTTTGAACCAACCCATATAGCTACTGAGCCCCATTATGACATTAATGCCAAACCTCCTCAGGTAGTTATCCCTATTCCGCCCACTCTTATTCCTATTAAACCTGTCGAGTCTGCCCCCCAACCTCCACGACCACTACAAACATATCATCATCGTCGCTCGCCCCCCGTTGTACCTGTTCATGTTCCCATTATAGACTCTCCTCCGACGCCACCACCTAATCCGGCCCTGCCACCTAAGCATGACCTTCCTATCGCTCTTCGTAAGGATATTCGCACAACACGTAATCCATCTCCTCATTATATTGATTTGTGTTATCATCGTCTTTCTCCGTTGCATTACACTTGCTTGTCTTCTTTGTCTTCTGTTTCTATTCCTAAATCTCCAAGTGAAGCATTATGTCACCCTAAGTGGAGGCAAGCAATGTTGGATGAGATGTGTGCTCTACAAAGCAGTGGTACTTGGAAGCTGGCCCTTTTACCTCATGGGAAGTCTTTAGTAGGTTGTTGTTGGCTCTACACAGTAAAGGTTGGTCCTGATGGTAAGATTGATCGATTTAAGGCTCATTTGGTGGCCAAAGGATATACTCAGATTTTTGGGTTGGATTACAGCGATACATTCTCACATGTTGCCAAAATGGCATCTATCAAACTGTTTTTCCCAATTGTAGCAATTCGACATTGGTCACTCCAAGAACTTGACATTAAAAATGCCTTTTTGTACAGTGATCTTGAAGAGGGATTTTTTATGGAGCAACCACCAGAGTTTGTTGTTTATGAGGAGTCTTCTACCATGGTTTATCGGCTACACAGGTCACTTTATTGTCTTAAACAGTCTCCTAGAGCTTGGTTTAGCAAATTCAGCTCGGTAGTATGAGAGTTTGATATGATTCATAGTGAAGCCGATCGCTCTGTATTTTATCGTCACTCAGCCCAAGATCTTATTGTTTATGTGGATAACATTGTTATAACTGGTAGTGACCAACAAGGAATACTCCAGTTGAAACAACATCTTTCAAATCAGTTTCAGACTAAAGACCTCGGTAAGCTCCGTTATTTTTTGGGTATTGAGGTAGCCCAATCCAAAGATGGCCTTGTAATTTCACAAAGAAAATATGTATAGATATACTTGAAGAAACATGTCTATTAAATGTCAAGTCAGTTGATACTCCTATGGATCCAAATGTCAAACTCCTACCTAATCAGGGAGAGCCTCTATTAGATTCGGGAAAATAAAGGAGATTTGTTGAAAAATTAAACTATCTCACAGTCATCCGTCCTGACATTTCCTTCGTTGTCAGTGTGGTAAGTCAGTTCTTAAATTCTCCTTGCTAAGAACATATGGATGTTGTAATCCGAATTCTTAAATACATCAAAAGTGCACCTGGAAAAGGTCTCATTTATTAAGATAGAGGACATATTCAGATAGTTGGTTACTCAGATGTCGATTAGGCAGGCTCACCCATTGATAGACGATCCACTTATGGGTATTGTGTACTTGTCGGAGGAAATTTAATATCTTGGAAGAGCAATAAAACCAAACCATATCCATTTTAAAACCAATATATGGTTTTAAACCAATAAAACCAGTTATAAAACCAATTGTAAAATTGGTTATGGTTAAATACCCGGTTTTTAATTAAGCAATCGGTTTCGAAAAATTCAATTTTAAAATCGGTTTTTATTTTTTTCAAGAAATAATTTTTTTCTTAAAATTTTCCGATAAATTTTTTCGATAAAAAAATAAATTACAATTTTTTTAATTCGAGAAAAAAATATAGATTTAAAATTTTTCTGAGAAAAAAAGAAGTTTTTTAATTTTTTCTAATATTATTTCGAAAAAAATAAATTTGAAAAGTTTTTAAAAAAAAATCTCAAAATTAACAAAATATTGGGGGTCTATAAGAAAATTTATGAAATAATGCGTCGGGGATTTAAGAAAATTGGCTTAATATCAGAGGCTTAGTAAAAAAAATTTAAAAGAGACTTTGGAGTTTAGGGTTTTTTTGACAACTTTAGTAATAAATAATTGATTAAATGAAGTTAGTAATATCTCATTGAAGTTAGTAATAAATTGTCGAAAAAAGCTGCCGAAAGGTAGAAGGTCAGTGGGGTGATGACAAAATCAGAATCGTTTTTGAGATTTAGGATTTTTGGGAGTTGAGTGGATAAAAACCGGTAAAAAACCAAATCCAAATATAAAACACAAGTGGGTATCCAACTAGTTCATAAATAAACCAAATTATAACTATGTGATTTTAATCGGATATTTAAAATGGATTTGGATCCGGTTTTGATTTTGGGCCACATAACCGGATTTTTTGCACAGCCTTAGCTGAGGCAGAATACAAGGTCATGTCACTAGTAACATGTGAACTCATCTGGTTGAAACGGTTACTAAAAAAACTTCAATTTGAAGAGGTCAACCCAATGACACTAATATGTGATAATCAAGTTGCATTGCACATTGCCTCAAATCCTGTTTTTCATGAGAGGAGTAAAACATATTGAGATAAACTACCATTTTGTTATAGAAAAGATCGAATCGAGCGACATCATCACTAGCTTTGTCAATTACAATTATCAGTTGGCAAATGTTTTTACAAAGTCGTTGCAAGGTCCTAGAATTAATTATATATGTAACAAGCTGAGTGCATTTGATTTATATGCTCTAACTTGAGGGGGAGTGTTAGAGTATTATATTGATATGTAAATAAAATAGATAGTCTGTAAGTATTCTTGTCTGTAAGTATTCCTAACTGTAAGTATTCCTGTCATTATGTATGTTTTAACACCTATAGTCTACATAAAAAAATTTGTTGTACAGTTGAAACACACGAGTTATTCAATATGTTTCTCAATATTTTCTCTCCATTTAACAATAACAAATTGGCTTTACAATTAGATTATAATAATTATAATATTGGACTATTGGAGCATAGCATAAAGTTTACTTATCATAAATTTTTCATTTGGCTTACCAAGCTTCTTCCTAAATGTTGAAGAGGCCAATAAAAGAGTTGTAAGTCCTATGATGAATGCTATAACTCCTCCGAGAGTTCCAGCAAGCTTCTTTATATTCAAGTTCCTCTTATTCTTTATATGATCTGATCAAGGTTGAAGAAAAAGCCAGTCAACAAGCAATTATGAGCATAATAAAAAATACAAAGAAATAAGGCATCTATAGAGAACAACTTTAAATTGGAGGTTGGTTCATAATCAATTGTTCTTACAAATAGATTAGGTGTATACTTAGAAATTAGAAGTGAAAACAAAATTAATTGTTGTTACTAAGGATGTAAATGAGCTCAATTATTTGTGAACTAACTTGTTAAATGCTGGATCAAACTCGTTTATTTAATTAAACAAACAAAATCAAGATGAATATTAGACACACTTATTTAAGTGGGTCAAACCCAAGTCTTACAAATTCAAAATTAAGGGCTCGAAAATAGCTCGTTTATATCATCAAATATATATATAAGGGTCATATCAAGTGAGAATGACGTTTTTATGTGAGTAAGAGGGACATTTCCTAACCATTGGATCAAAACCAATGGTTAAGATTAAAATGTCTATTTAAAAAACTCACTTAACCCTTCTTCTACCAATGTCACCAAAATTTAACCCCTTTTCTACCAATGTCACCAAAACTTTTCAGATCTCGTTTCTTTCTTCAGCGTCTTTATCTTCCTCTCAAGGTGACAATGCCCACCACTCACGATATCAGGATAATACACAACTTTCCCTCTTCTCACATCAAGAACAATATCAGGCAAGCAACAAAGATAAAAGCTAAACTTAAGGATGTTGCAAGTCACTTTTGGTTATCCTGCATCGCATATGAAAGATCCAAGTTCTGTAGCTCCTATACCAACATGAGGGGAACATTTTCACTTTTTGAACATGAGAGCACAAATTAGCAAGAAATCAAAGCAAGCACTTTGCCACAATGCAGCAAGCCAAGGGAGAGGTATGTGTCATTCCATGTTTAAATGGGACTAAGAAAAATGGCAATTGAAAGCTAAAAGAAGCCAAAAGAAAACCCAAAGCGTTGATTTTAATCTAGTTACATCAATGGTGGTGATCACTAAATTGCTAACAACTTCGTCAACTAACGTTGGCTTGACTCTAGTGAAACAAAAATGAGAGAAGAGTTGTTCGACAAAAAAAAAAACGGGGGAGAAGAGGGTCACATAGGGTTTTTCATTACACCTTCTAATCTTAACCGCTAGTTTTAATCCAATGGTTCATAAATGTCCTTCTCACTCTGATATAAAAATATCATTCTCACTTGATATGTTATATCTACACACACATTACTTTTTGTATTAGTCAAGAAGTTGTGAATTTTTTATTTACTAGATTATGAAAACGTTATGCACAAATTTCTATTTGTAGACAATCATATAATATTTGTTTTGAATAAGAGAAAATGAGAGAGACATATGGTGAAACCGTGTGTCTGAACTACACAATGGAGTCTGTTTTATATAGGCTCAAGACAATAAATACAGAAATAAATATGGGAGATATTATCCCTATTTACATGATATGTAATAAATATAAATATATTTTCAACACTCCCCCTCAAGCTGGAGCATATAAATCATATGCACCAAGCTTGTTACATATATAACTGATTTGAGGACCTCTTAGGGACTTAGTGAATACATCTGCCAATTGATCATTAGAATTAACAAAGTTAGTGGTGATGTCGCCTGATTCGATCTTCTCCCTTACAAAGTGACAATCTATCTCAATATGTTTGGTCCTCTCATGAAAAACCGAATTAGAGGTAATGTGCAATGCTGCTTGATTATCACATATTAATGTCATTTGTGTTGCCTCTTCAAATTGAAGCTCTTTGAGTAACTATTTCAACCAAATGAGCTCACAAGTCACTAATGCCATAGCCCTGTATTCAGCTTCATCGCTAGATCTTGCAACTACACTTTGCTTCTTACTCTTCCAAGATATTAAGTTTCCTCCAACAAGTACACAATACCCAGAAGTGGATCGCCTATCAATGGGTGAGCATGTCCAATCGGCATCTGAATAACCAACTATCTGAGTATGTCCAATGTTTTCATAAATTAGACCTTTTTCTGGAGCACCTTTAATGTATTTCAAGATTCGTATCGCAGCATCCCGGTGTTCTTGACAAGGAGAGTTTAAGAATTGGCTTACCACACTGACTGCAAAAGAAATGTCTGGACGGGTGACTGTGAGGTAGTTTAATTTACCAACCAATCTTCTATATCTCCCTGAATCTAAAAATGGCTCCCTGTGATTAGGTAGAAGTTTGACATTTGGATCCATAGGAGTGTCAACCGGCTTAGCATTCAACAAACTTGTCTCTTCAAGAATATCCATGGCATACTTTCTTTGTGAAATTACTAAGCCGTCCTTAGATTGTGCTACCTCAATACCCAAGAAGTAGCGGAGCTTGCCAAGATCTTTAGTTTGAAATTGATGAGATAAATGTTGTTTCAACTGGAGTATGCCCTGTTGATCACTACCAGTTATGACAATATCATCTACATAGACAATCAAGTAAATGCACCCTTGGGTTGAGTGGCGATAGAAAAGAGAATGATCAACTTCACTTCGAATCATGTTAAATTGTTGCACTGCTGTGCTAAATCTACCAAACTAGGCTCGAGGAGACTGTTTAAGACTATCCTCTGAAGTCGACAAACCATGGTAGAGGACTCCCCCTGAGCAACAAAACCCAAGTGGTTGCTCCATATACACTTCTTCTTTAAGGTCGCCATGCAAAAAAAAAATTTAATGTCAAGTTTATGTAGAGACCAATGTCTGATGGCTGCAATAGAGAGGAGTAGTCTAACACAGGCCATCTTAGCCACAGGGGAGAAAGTATCACTGTAATCAAAAAAAAAATTGAGTGTACCCTTTTGCCACCAAACGAGCTTTAAAATGATCAATCTTTGTTGAAGTTGTGGGATTTTAGAGAAAAGGAGGAGAAAAAATAATAAGGGTTTCAATATTATTGATAATAGTTTAATGCTGACTTCATTACAAAAGACTCAATACTAATCTCTATTTATAGAGAAACATAGACTAAATCCTAAATTAGGAATAAATCATAATAACAATGAGAGATATTTTAAGATTCTCTATGATTATAAATTGATCATAGAAAATAACTCAAGATACTCTAATATAATATAAAAAATATTTTCTAATATTCTAATACTCTCCCTCAAGCTAAAGCTTACTAAGCTTTAGCTTGCTACAAGAAAACAATGTTTTGCTCCACAAAATAATAAAAAAAAGATGGAGAGGCAACTCAGGGATGCATGTGAAGTCGGAGAGAATTGCTATAAATATAGCCTAGCTAGATAGTTTGATTGATCATCAGCCTGAAGAAATTCATGGTAGGCAATTGAACAAAGCAAACTCCGTTCTTCTAAAAACTGCATTTGGAAGCTTCAAACCAATAATAGTGGAGACTCAAAATATTTAAACTTGAATCTGCTTCAAGGAGAGAGAGAGAGAAAGAGGCGTGCTTCAAGGAGATAAAGGCAAGGCCAATGCATCTGGGACAAATTGCCAAGATAAAGTATGTCATAAAAATAAAAGACACCGTTTAGAATAACCACCAACGGATGAAGTCATCACTAATATAATTCATATGTGGAAAAAGAGACACCACCAGAATGATCGTCGGTGGGAATAAAAGTCATTGTTGGAATCTATTAGTAAGAACTAAATTGCATGACAAACATCAAAGAAGAAGCAGTGCAACTCTAACGAAACGAAGCCATGATCGATCATCAAAGTAAGAAAATGCGTCCAAAACAGGAGAGATAACGGCTGTTTGAACAATGACACATATTTTCGTTGATCAAAATTAGAGAGTAAGGCCATATCTGGAACCATCGAAGAGAGAATAATCGTGCACCAAGAAGAATCCCATCAATTGAATTGCAAATCTTTCAAACGTGTCAGCTAAGAGCCCACCCATAAGGGCTGCAACAGCTGCCACGACAAAGGCTAGAGAGTTTCCTCCACGATAAAGACCCTTGTACCAGTCAAGGTTTGTAGAGCCCTCAATCATGTTATCTCCCTCAAAACCAGAGATGGGAACAAATGGAATTTTGTCTGGGTTGTAGCCAACCTTCTTCAAATAGGATGAAATTTCCTTCACAATTTCATCATACCTAGCCTTAGAGTACTTGGGAGCAGTGGCATCCATCTTGTTACAACAACAAATCATTAGCTTCACACCAAGAGTGAAAGCAAGGAGAGCATGTTCACGGGTCTGACCGTCCTTAGAAATACTAGCTTCAAAACCACCAGTAGTGGAATCAATGATAAGGACAGCACAATCAGCTTGGGATGTTCCAGTAATCATGTTCTTAATGAAATCTCTGTGTCCGGGGGCATCAATGACAGTGCAGTAATACTTAGTTGTCTCAAACTTCCATAGAGCAATGTCAATTGTGACACCTCTTTCACGCTCAGCCTTGTCCGAAAATTGGACAAATCCACATCGCTTGCCTGATGGAATCTTCACATGTACTAATTCACCATATTGGCTGAAAACTTGCCTCAGATGATCATCAGTGACATTAGGATCCAAATTGCCAACAAAAATAGTTGTATTATTTGGATCATTCTCACTTTGTGCACCTTGAGAGTTCTGATATGAAGCTTTCGGCTGCTGAGTGGTGGCAGCAGGATTTTTATTAGTGGCTGGTCCAATCCTCATGGGCCTTGTTGAACAAAGAACCCTTTGCATCTCAGTCATATCCCTCATTTGTTCACTCTCATAAGCAAATCTAACAAAACCATAACCCTTACACCGACCAGTAAGCCTATCAATCACAACTTTTGCCCCCTTCATCGAGTTATAACAAGCCCTAAAAGTCTCCTGCATAAGGTAATCATTAACATCAACAGCCAAATCACCAACAAAAATGGTATGATCAGGACCATCATCCTGCCGAGATGACCTCTCCCCAGCACTGAATGTTGCCCAATTCAGTTTGTAGCTCTGGCCACCATTCGGCATAATGGCTCCATTATATGTTTGAAGCACTCTCTCAGTAGTAGCACGAGAATTAAACTCGATAAAACCATAACCTTCCGATTGACTAGTTTGCTTATTCCTAATCACTTTTAGAGATGTTACCTCGCCGATTTGATCGAAGCATGTGTAGAGATATGGTTGCGCCTGAAGTTGAGGTTGCATCATGACGTATGGCTGTTGCGTCAAGGGCTGCTGGTACTGCTGTGGCAGCTGTTGCCCCATGCCAGGTCCAGACTACATCATTTCTCCCACTGAATGTGTTTCAGGGTTTCGGCTAGAGAGCTTATGTGTTTAAATAGACTAAGAATAAACCTGTCGGTGATCGGAACAGATAAGGGATACGGCACAGTTTTTTTTTTTTTGCGCAGTGAACAGTATTGCGCGATGAACAGTGCTGCAATTGGAAAATAAATGAAAAGCTACAAAGAATGGGTAAATCGGAATTGGGAATCGGGAAAAAAATGTTAGAAAAGAGAAACTATGATTATATTCCCTAATTGTTGGGAACTCGGCAGCGGAATAGAGGCGGGATCGTTTAACGAGGATCGAAATAGGCTCTAGATACCATGTTGAAGTTGTGGGATTTTAGAGAAAAGGAGGAGAAAAAATAATAAGAGTTTGAATATTATTGATAATAGTTTAATGCTGACTTCATTACAAAAGACTCAATACTAATCTCTATTTATAGAGAAACATAGACTAAATCCTAAATTAGGAATAAATCATAATAATAATGAGAGATATTTTAAGATTCTCTATGATTATAAATTGATCATAGAAAATAACTCAAGATACTCTAATATAATATAAAAGATATTTTCTAATATTCTAACACTTACCATCAAGACCAACTTTCATCGTATAAAGCCAACGACATCCTACTAAAGACTTTCCAAACGATAAAGGAACCAATTCCCATGTACCACTACTCTAAAGTGCACACATCTCGTCAATCATTGGTTGTCTCCACTCTGGGTGAGATAAAGCTTCACCTGGAGATTTAAGAATAGAAACAAAAGACAAGGAAGACAAACACGTATAATGCAAAGGAGAAAGACGATGGTAACTCAAGCCAATTTAATGAGGGGGTGGATTACAAGTATGACGTATACTTTTACGAATAGCAATAGGAATATCGAGGGTCGGATCCGATAAAGAAGGAGGTGGCGGTGAAGGAGCGTTTGGAATGACCTCGGTATCAAGAACAGGTGTAGGGACATGTACAACCAATGGTGGTTGACGACGAAGGTATGTCTGAAGAGGTTGTACAGTTGGAGGATCAACAAGAGTCTCAAGTAGGACAATGGGAGGGGCCACTGGAGGTGTCTCAGGTGGGGCATACATAATAGGCTCTAGTGGTAAAAGAGAAGGTGAAATAGTCTTTGGTAGGTCTAGAGGAATAGCTGCAGACAAAGGATTAGGAAGCGACTCATAGTATGTAACAAACTCAAAAAATGTGACATCATCCGATATGAGATATCGTCGAAGATTAGGAGAATAACAATGATAACCTTTTTCAGACCGATGGTAACCAAGAAAGACACATTTTAGTGATCTAGCTGAAAGTTTATCAAGACCAGGAGTGAGATTGTGGACAAAACATGTAGATCCGAAGACCCGAGGAGGAAGTGAGCGAAGAGGGTTACAAGGGAAGAGGATCGAGTAAGGGACTTGGTTATCAAGAGCAGACGAAGGCATGCGATTTATAAGATAGCACGCCGTTAGAACAGCATCGCCCCAAAAGCGAGATGGTACATTACCATGAAGAAGGAGAGTACAAGTGGTTTCAATAAGGTGCCGATTTTTGCGTTCAGCTACCCCATTTTGTTGAGGTGTATGAGCACAAGATGTTTGATGAAGAATGCCGTTAGAGGTCATAAAATTTTGAAATTGATGGGACAAATATTTGCGGGCATTATCATTGCGCAAAGTGCGAATGGATACACCAAATTGAGTTTTATTTCCTTTTAAAATTGTTCAAAAATAAAAAATAATTCAGACCTATTTTTCATTAAAAATAACCACGTACAACGGGAAAAGTCATTGATAAAGGTAACAAAATATCTAGACTCAAGTGTGGAAATAGTACGAGAGGGACCCCAAACATCTGAGCGAACTAAAGCAAACGGGGAGGAAGCTCGTTTATTAGCTCGATCAGTGAAATGACTACGAGTGTGTTTCCCTAACTGACACGACTCACAATTTAAGCTAAATAATTTGGTTAAATTAGGTACTAATTGTTGAAGTTTGGGAAGACTCGGATGACCTAACTGAGCATGTATAGTAAGAGGAGAATATGTGGTAGGGCATGTTGTTGATGGGTTTGAAAGATAATAAAGGCCATTAGACTCACATCCGACACCAATTTGTCGTCCTGATATTCGGTCTTGCAAAGTAACATTGCAATTAGTAAACGTGACAACACAGTCATGAGAACGAGTCAATCGACTAGTAGAAATTAAATTAAATAGACAGCCAGACACATAAAGGACAAATTTAACTAATAGAGTAGGGAGGATTTGGACAATGCCAATCCCTTGAGACTGTGTTTGGGAACCATTGGCTGAGACTATCCTAGGTAAATAACCAGATGTTGTGAGAGAGGAGAAAAGAGTCTTATTACCAATAATGTGATCAGATGCACCAGAATCGAGAATCCATGGGCTATGAGAAGGTGAGATGCAAACCGGTGAATTACCACTTTGTGCGGCCGAAACAGCGGAACTCGAGTTCTGACAATACTCTACCCACCGAAGAAAATCTTCATAAGTAGCCATAAGCAATTACCTAAAACCAGTGGCGGAAAAGTTTTTTTTTTCCTTTTTGCCGATGAACAGTACTGCGCGCTATAAACAGTGGACTGATTTTCTGAAAAATTGAACGAAAAGCGACAAAAAAAATGGTAAACCGGAATTGAGACACGGTTATACCGAGAAAAAAAATCTCACCGAAGGACAGTGGGTCCCGGGGTAATCACAGTATAGGGTTGTATCTCTTAATAGGCTCTAGATACCATGTTGAATAAGAGAAAATGAGATAGACATATGGTGAAACCGTGTGTCTGAACTACACAACGGAGTCTGTTTTATATAGGCTCAAGACAATAAATACAGAAATAAATATGGGAGATATTATCCCTATTTACATGATATGTAATAAATATAAATATATTTTCAACAATATTAAAAAAATTTACTAAATAAACTTAGAAAATAATTTAAATAAAACTTCAAAAATATAAAAATAGTTAAGTTATAAATCAGCTAAACAAGTCAAGCTCAGATTTCATTATTTTTTAACAGATGCAAAGCTCAAATCATTTAAATAAATGAGTCAAGCTTGAGTATTCCTTTTTTTTTAATAATTCCAAATTCAAGTATTGGCCTCAGCTCGAGTCACTGACACCCTTAATTGTCTCACGATTTCTACAGTAAAATGCTAAAATTTTTATATTTGAGCTATATCTTATACACAAAGGGCAAGTAGGATTGAATGGAAAATGAAATTACCTAGTTCTGACGATTCGAGTCGTATGTAAATGTCTTGTCCTTGGTCTGCATGTTTTCTCATATCCACAATGTTATCAAACCAAAGCAGGCAGCTGCTCCCACCATATCTGACATCTAAATATGCATATGCAATGCAAGAACAGTTTTTCAAACACACTGTTTTACATTCCTCAATGCTCATCCTCTTATCAAACCAAGATGCTGACGTGTCAGGCAACTTCACGTTTGTGTACATAAGAAATCGATCTCCATTAACACAATTCAATTTTGTTCTCCTGAGACACCCACCAGACCAATCTGATGAGTCCCATTTTTCTTGAAATTTTGGTATGAAACCATCCAAGCATTCACATATTGGGAAGTCATTAACATTGCAGTTAGAGTTGATACCACACAAGGCATAATCATCACACTGGTCTGCAGGACGAGTAGCAATAGCATCCCAATTTTGTGTCCTATCGGACCACTGAAAACGCTGTGCAATTCCGTATGGATCTAGCACCATTCTAGTAATAACTGAACTAGTCAAAGTTTCATATTGATAAGAGAAATCTTCTCCAGTGAACACTACTGAGAATTTCAAGACTCTACGCATTCTTTGCCAAGAAACACCAGTGAAAAGAAATCCATTCCATGACCCTCCTCTATACAGAATTCTTGCTCCCTTTGCAGTAACCAGTTGAGGAAAACCATGTGTATCTATCCTGTATGAACACTCACCTTCAGCCGGATCTTCAGGGTTTCTCCAAGACGTGAGATATCTATATGGACCTGCAACTAAATTACTTTTCAGCTTCATTCCAGCAAGGAAAGTGTTACCAGGATAATCAAAACTTTCCCACAAGACCTTCTCATTCTCAGTGCTGCTGTTTGCATATTTCACAACAAGGTTTCCCAAATCCAACAACTTCACAACAACCGATTTCGCCGCGATTCTTGATGAATTGGAGGACCAGATTATGACTTTAGAGCCATCAAGAATAACAAGAGTTCCCTGATGATTGAGTTTCAGTATTGATGTTGAGTTTTGTACTGGTTTATCTCTGTTGGCAACCCATACAATAGTCCTTGGTAATATTCTCTTGTACCATATACCAAAGTATTGGCGTTGTGGATCTCCAAAGTTGAAAAAACCTGCTTCAAATGTTCCAGATGCAGAAACAAGGGTGTAATTAATTATATTGGATAAACTGACCTGGAACAATAGTAGTAAGAGTGTTCGGTTTAGAGAAAGTGGGCATGGAGCAAAAGAAGCAAGCATACACCATTAGCATTAGCACCTTATTATGGCTCTCCATTGTGTTTGTGTGGGTTTCTCCTCAATCATCATTTTCATTTTATCAAATTCAATTGAGAAGGTTTACTTAGCCAAAGTCTTCGGGTCTCCTACTAATTGATGAAAATTTCAAACAAATTCAACAGGTTTGGGATGTATAAACTAGTCGACTCAGGTTAAAGCTTGGTATGTTGACCAAATATTAACTGACTCGTTTCCAAGTGAAGACTGATGTTTTTAAGTGAAGACTTTTGTTTGGGAGACTGGGGAAGGGGAAGCTTAGGAGCAACAATGGGCTAATGCTCAAAACCACCAAGAGACTTGGATACCACATCTCCACCCAAAACTTGGGGGATAAATTAGCAATTAATTTTATATACTTATGTTGCGCCCCACTTTCTTTCTTCAAAGTATAATAAGATGATGAAAGGTGAAACACAAAATCATTACTACTACTAGATATAGTTGGATATTTGTTAAATATAGTTGGAGTTTGTTAAAGATAGTTACAAGTTGGCTAGTATTAGTTAAGATTTGTTAGTTTCTTATTCGAGAGCAATGTTGTCAACGGCGAAAGGTCAAAAATCCACCATTGAGGCCTATGGTGCTGCCATGGCGCAAATTTCCTATGGCATGTGTCCAAAACTCCGCCACACCATGATGGAATGGTGGCACCATTGCCACTATTTAACTAAACTATTCGAAAGAAATATGAATTATTTAGAATTGATGGGTTCGGGTATGCGGTTACATGAACTGATTTTGAATTAATTGATTTTTGTAAAACTGATTTTAATTAAAAGTGAATTGAATATAAAGTGGTTTCTATTTGGATACATTGACGTGAAAGTGAGTTAAACAATAATTTTAAGTGTAAAAATCACATCTGGAGTCAAAAGCTAGCTACAAGTCTCAGCTCTAAGTAAGAATCAATTTGTTAGAGAGGAAAAAAGTAAATGGTAGTTGTGGGCAGAAATGTTTTTATTCTTTGTCAATTATGTTGTTTATTTTTAGGAATAAAAAATAAAGGAAAGGGGAAAGTGATAATGGGAAAGTGACTGAGCGGTTATGGGAGGGAGAGACCAAATTCTCTTATTCTTGGAGGGAGGGACCAAAACTCTTGAAGTTCTTGCATAGGAATTGTCTTGCAACAAGCTTCACTAACTCTTAGTAGGAAACTCATTGTAATCACTCTGAATGTATGAATTATGCATTCTCTATAGTGTGTATAACTTTGTTTTTGTAGTAGTCTTATTCTACCATTAATAAAAGTCAGTTTCTACAATTAAGTTCTCATTTGGTAATTGGTACCAGTTTCTAACACAATTCTAGAGGCAAAATCAATTCTAATTGATAAAATCCAAACATGTTAAAGTGTATGTTTGGTTATGCAGTAGATTGACAGATTCACGATGAGTCACTGTCATTTTTACAAAATATGCATGCAATATGTAGCTTCTGCAAAATCATGTTGGCTCGTGATTTTGTCAATGAAACCAAACACGCACAAAATCAATTTTCTACCTCAAAATCAATTTTGGCTCCTCTAAAAATGAAATGAAAGATACAACTCATATATCAATCTTAACTAAATTCAATTCTAGAAGCATGTGATGTACAAATTCAAGACTTGAAATTCAATTTTAAGGGACCAAACGTTAACTGACAAATTTTCAGTGAAGACTTTGTTTATAGAGTTTGCCTGTGAAATGGGTTATTCCAATTGAAACATGACCGCAAACATAATGATTGAATTGGTGTGTGGTGTATAACTTTCAAAATGGATTATCAAACAATACAAATATATTATTATTGTAATTTTGAAATTAATTTTTATTAAAATAACAAGACTTACCCCACAATCTTTTATCTTCATTATCTCCCAAACCAAAACCCTAGCATGAACCTGTAAACAAACGATCAAAATTTTGCGAGCGGATGAATGAACCAACTCGAAGCCATTCAAAATCCAAGGAAGAAGAAAATGCGGAGCCATCATTCCTATAAGCGATTATATTTCTTACTTCAAGTACGATTGGAACCCGTTGTTAATTCATGAGAATTGAGAATGAAGGGTAATTCAATCACTTTTAAAAAGCTTTAATTCTACTTCTAGCAAAATAACGAACGAACCCATGGTGCGCGGCATCGCCATTATTTTTTATGTGACTATGAAAATAATAAATTATCAGTTACATCCATAAAAATTTGTTATACTAGATCACTCTCATACATGATAATTTGTAGTGTGAATATCATCAGTTACTTTGAAATTTGTTGCATCAAGGGTAATTTAATCTTATAAGTATAATTAGGGTAAATTAATTTGTGGTCACGTTTTAGTCTTTTATCTTTTTTTTTCGACTTAGTCCTTTATTTTAATTTTAAGTGACAATTTGATATTTTATGTTTTAAAATTTCAACAATGATATCCTTTTTTATACAAAAATTCAAAAAAAAATTCAATCAAAACTCATAAAATTAATTATATTCTTCAATATAATACAAATTTCATCAAATTCGTAACGCAAATCTTCAAATAAACTCATATTTTCATACTTTATTTGATATTTTTAGGAATATAGGACTAAATCGGGAAGAAAAAAAAGATAAATGACTAAAACGTTACCTGAAATTAAGTTAAGGGACCACAAATGTAATTTAGCCGTATAATTATTTTAAAAATTTATTAGTGAGTATTTGTTATAATTCAATTTTATAAGTGACTGATGTATTCGTTTATGATAGTAGTGTTAAAATTATTGTTAATGAGAACACTTATTGTATTTACTTTGTGTAGTAAATTATAATTAATGTATAATAATTTAAAATTATGAGTTGTCTTAAAAAATAAAAACTATGAGTGAGTACTAAAAGTAAAGTGATCACTCGCCTCATTATGAAAATTATGGAAAGTGACTTCAAAATTTTGATTAATATGTTTACTAAAAACTACAACTTAAAAGAATATGTTGTCTCTCAATTGGAATTTTTAGATCATCCATACTTGGTGGACAGGAAATAGATGTGTTGATTGACTTCATAATTTCAATCTATCTTTAAACTATTTTGATTGTACTACTATAGAGAATTTGCCTAACAATCTTTATAGACTTATTTTTTATGATATTTTCTGGGATTTGAATGTCAAAAAATATTCGTTAAGTCGTTTAATTTTTCATTTTTCTTGAGTTTTTTGTCCTCTATTTTACCAATAAAATAAATAAATAAAAATAAGCAAAAGAATATGGAAAAAAAATGTTTTTAAAAATAAAAATAAAAAAATCTGATAAGTTCAATCAATATAATTTCTAAACCTAAATTGTGACATGAACATATAATAATCCTAACTATCAATTTGAGAGGCTAGAATTAGATTAACATGTAGACGATAACAAATACATGATTATCAATAATAACATGTAGGTGAAAATCTATCTTTATTTCACATGTAAGTGACGTGTAGTCTCAACCAAACAATTAAATTATATAATAGAAATAGATATAGTCAACTTTTTATTTTTCATTTCTAACTTTCCTCTAAATTTTCTCTCTAAAAATAGTTTTTTCCACCTTCTATCTAAAAACGAATCTAACTTTTCTCTCTTTAGAATACTTTCTTCTCTCTCTCTTAAGTTTAGTAAGTGTTTATTTTAATTTTGAATTATTTATTTACTTTATTTTAATTTTTTCTTTGTGCCAAAGGTGCTATTATATTGAGTGCGACAAAACTGCTATTAGTATGTAATTTTTAAGTTAGACGCTACTTTTAAATATAAATAAATATTTTATATATTTAGTATTAAATAATTGTTACATCATTATAAAGTATTTTTAAAACATTAATATTTTATTTTAAAATGTCATGTATATTTTTTTAAAGTTGATTATCATTTTTAAATTTTAGTGCTAGTAAGATTTGTCAAAAAAAATTAGTAAGATATTTATATTGTAAAATTAGAAATGTTTCTATTAAAATGTATCTTTTTACTCAATTAAACTGTAGTTAACTTTTAAAATGTTGATAAAATGTTATCTTTTTATTGAAGTTATTTTTTAAGCAATTGTAATTTTTTTCATCAACGGCATGATATTTATGAAAAAGAAAACAAATTTATAGTATTGATCTCAGTAAGAAATATGTAGTATTGTACATATAAAATGTTTTATATTATTTTAATATGACATAAAATATTCATATTTTAAAATGTTAGTAAGATTTATCAAAACTAAATACTAGTAAGTAGTTTATATTATATCATTTTAATGTAGTTATATTTTTTTTATTTAAATATTGGTAAAACTTATAATATTATATTGTTATTCCTTACCAAATTATGCCAGTTGAAGTTGAGTCTGTACAATTTTATTTTATATATCTTTAGTCTCTCCATTTTGATTTATAGAGACTTTTTAAGATACTACAAATAAAATATCGATACTTTATAAGGATTAAAACTTATTTTACGATAAAATTAATTATGTATCATTTAATATTTAATTTAGTTGATTTTTTTATAATGATTTATTTTATTGTTTTTAAATGATTCCTTGATTGATATATGATGTATGTCACAATTTATAATTTAGTAATTTGTAGTTGTTGTTACTGACAAACTAATACTTTTGAAAAATAAAGTATAGTATA
>NC_021164.2:18008356-18043533 GCF_000331145.2 Cicer arietinum | reverse complement strand
TATATATATATATATATATATATATATATATATATAACATTGATATAATTAATGATTGTGTTAATTTTATTTAATTTTTAAAATACACACACATACATTGAAGTTGGATGTATGATAGGAATTTTTCGAGATGGAAAGATCTTAAACAACACTTTGTTAACAAGGATAAAGAGTTTCTCAATTTTGCAAGAGTGCATAAAGTTGTCATAGATGAAGGGGCAATTATATGTTCATGTTGTTTTTGTCAATGTAGATGTTTTAAGAGTGAAGAAGAAATAATATTGCATTTATATGAAGATGGATTCATGTTTAACTATTGAGTTGGGACTAATCCTGGAGAAGAGGCTCCAGTAGTGTCTAGTACTAGTATACACGTGGAGAATAACGTAGGTCCCTCAAGTAGTACTAACATGTTAGGTATAGAATATTATAATTATCATCACTTTAAGGTGATGAACGATATGATTTTAGAATTGTTCAGGTAAATTTGTCATTCAATGAAAATAAATACGGTGACACTGATGGACTTCCAAACGAGGAAGCTCAGATGTTATGGTCTTTTGAAAAAGAGAAATAAATTGTTGTTGAAAGGATCTCCAAACTTAAAGTTATCGATATATATTAGACTCTTAGATTTAAAGTCTCAAATTCATGTTCATGATTTAGCTTTATATATGATGGATAAAATGATGTTAGATGCAACACTTGTTAGAGATGGTTTCCCGCAAGGTTATTACGATGCTAAACAATTAGTGTCGAAATTATGATTAGGTGTTAAGAGGATTGATTGTTGTTTTCAGTGTTTTATGTTGTATTACGACAACAAATTTGGTTTAAATGATGTCAATTTAGTTGAGTGTAAGTTTTGCCAACATACAAGGTATCACCAAAGGAATAACTCTAAGACAAGTAGGGAAAATCAATTCTAAGGAAGATAATATTTTATCTACCTATTGTATCAAGATTGTAGAGAATGTTTGTATCAATGAAAACTATAGAAAACATGACGTGAGATTATGAGACATTCGTCTGATGGTCAAGCATGGAAGACTTGGATTATCCTTAGATGGATTTACACCAAATATACAAGCATTGTCTACTCCTTATTCTTGTTGGTTTGTTATTGTTATTCAATACAATCTTCCTCCTAATATGTGTATGTCTAAAACTTACATGTTCTTCGCTGTTGTAATACTAGGTCCTTGTAATCCTACAACGGGTCTTGAGATACATTAACAAACATTTCTTGATGATTTGAAGAGGTTGTGGAATGATGTCTTAACATATGATATTGATTTAAAACAAAATTTTATGATAAAAGTTGTTTTAATGTGGAGCATTAACGATTTCCCTGCTTATGGGATGTTGTCAGGATACGGGACACACTTCAAATGGGCTTGTTCTATTTGCGTGGAAGACATCAAATCATTTACATTAAAATTTGGTGGGAAAACATTGTGCTTTGACTCGCATCATTGGTTCTTACTTACCTCTTGATCACACATTCAGAAAGAATAAAATTGCATTTATCAAGGGCTATATAAACACTCTAGGAACATTGTTTAAATTGACATCATAACAAGTTTGGAATAAAATAAAAGATATGCCAAAGGTACAAGTTGTAGATGGTGTGACTTCTAAACTACAAAGTTATGAACAATGACATAATTGAACAAAAAGATCTATTTTTATGGGATTTGTCATATTGAAAAGATATCCTTTTAAGGCACAATCTCAATGTTATGCATATTGAGAAAAAATTATTTGACAATATATTTAACACTATGATGAATGTGAAAGGAATAACACTAGATAATGGAAAAGCTAGGAAATACATAGGTCTATATTGTAGATGATTAGACTTGTTGTTGGTAGAACACAACAGGGAGACTTTAAAACCCTATACTAGTTACACTTTTTCTACTGGAGAAGCCAAATTCATTTGTCGTTGGATCAAAGAGTTGAAGACGACTGACGGTTACTGTTATAAGTTAGAAAGATATACCGATGTAAAAAATGGAAGGATGCATGAGATCAAAAGTCATAGTTGTCATGTTTCTTTAGAGTGTTTACGTCCTAATTCCGTTAGTGAGTTGTCAATACATGTATTAAACCCATTTATCAAGTGAATCAATATTTCAAGAATTTGTGCTCTACAATGCACATAGATGAAGTTCTCATCAAAATGTAAAATGATATTCCAATGATACTATGTAAGTTATAGAAAATATTCCCTCCTAGTTTTTTATTTATTTTATGGAGCATCTTCTGGTGCATCTTGCAAATGAAGCTAGTCATGTTTGTAGGGATATGCCGATTTTTTGGTCAAGTGACAAAATATTTAATGCAACACATGTTCAAACGTTGATTATCTGCACTACAGTTAAATCGTACGTTAAATATGTTTTTCTATCTCTCAATCTATAATTTACTTAAATTAATTGAGTATGTGTAACATTTTAATTTTAATAAACAACATATATACTCATCAGGACATTTTTAATATTGGGACAATCTTCTGTTGATATATTCAAATTTCCCATTATGATTTCAACAACAAATACATCTCTAAGAACCAAGTGTTACCAACATCCATTTGAGGCACTTATCTACGGATCCGAGTAGAAGTTTCAAATAATGACACACCTACTATATCAATGAATATAAATTTCATATTGGATAGTGGATTCAAGGGGAAAAAACAATAAACAACATAATATGTGTGAAAAGTGTGTTTGACAGTGGTCGAATATAAGACTGTGTTCAAACTGTCATTATTTCAGGAGAATATGAGTAATTATATGTGCGTGCGTGTATATTAATTCAAGTTAATCATTTTATTTTAAATAATTTAATTAATTAATCATTACATTTAATTTATATGTTGTGAAGAGAAATATAAAAAATTATGGTTGTCATTGCATGAAATAAAGGAGGATAGGGCATCACAATTCAATGAAGTGGATCAATTTTTAATTATTTCAAAGTAATTTGTCAAATTAATTTACTTAATGATATTTGCATGTATCTGTTCTTTTTTATATTCATTGTTAATAATGTTAATTAATTAATATATATATATATATATATATATATATATATATATATAATTTATACGAAATACAAATAAAATGTATATGGAAAAGAGAATATATTATTGCAATTATGGCTACCTTTGACGATCAGTTCTCAAAACACATATCTTTTATGTTGTCGTACGCGCGTAGCAAAGGAGAGAACAAACTCCTAATTTAAATTGATGAAAATGTTTGGAGCGCTTTGTAGAACAAATAGAACACATATGCTAACAAACAAAAAAAAGAGAAGAAAAAAAAAACAAAGATTAATAAAGTATTTGAGAAGAGTACTAACAAGAATTTTGAAATTTTTTCACAATATATGCAGTTTATAAAAAAATCCTATTTAGTTAATTATAAGATGTAAAATATTAAATAGGATCAGACACTACAAATAATATGCATCCTATCTAGTTAATTAAACATTTCTGCAAATAAATTACCCGCCTTATGCCTCACGTTTTTAGTCTTAAAGGTATATTTTTATTTAATTATTAGTAATAATTTTAATTTATTTAGGCTTGATAATGTTAATATGAGTCAATAATTTGTCTTCAACTTAATTTAACATAGAGTTAATTAAGTAAAAAACAAAAATAACAAAACAAAAGGTATAAGTGAAGAACATATAAGGAAGATAGCACATACAAAATTTTACATTTCGGTTGGATTCGGTGTAAATTAAGTGAACAAAAGCAACTAACGAGAGTGTTCAATATATGAAAATTCAATTTATATCTCCAATTCACATTATATTTGCTCCAATTTATACCCCAAAAAGTTAGAGTCAAGTCCGGATTTTGTTTTCACCTTATATTAGCTCCCAATATTTACATAATATTAATTTGATCAAAAAAATGTGTTTATGCATCACTATAAAACAGAAATGTTTCAATTTCATATTTTAATATATATATATATATATGAAAATTTAAACTTGACAATTAATATTTTAGGTGATGGAACTTGGACGAGAGGTCTCTCGTGTTGAGATACATCGTTAATCTTAAAATAAATAAGTATACTAGTAAATACTTACATATGATTCTGATATATAATTCTTATATTTCATTAATAACATTCTCTAGATTATTATATATTAATTAGTATTAATTATAAATTTAATTTTTTATATAGGACAAATTTCATGAAGTCATGAAAGAATGAGATGATTGACAAATGACTATTCCTCTTTCTCAGAGGTTGGTCTATTGGAGTGGAAATAATATAAGACTCAAAAGTTATGTAAATCAATGGTGGAAAGTACAAAGGACATGTATTCGGCGTCGCTAGTCTATCATCAACATTTGTAAAGGACACATCAAGATAAAGTCAGACTGAATCTTCTTCTTTTTATGTTAGTATGGATCGATCTCATCGTCTGTCAACATTTGTTGAAATTTAGCAATTACGAGATCAATGGATGATTGAGCAAGAACAAAAAATGCAATAGATGATACAAGAAGCAATGAAAAAAATTAAATGTAGAATGGCAAAAAATGTTGGAAGTGGCATAACAACAACAATCTTCATCTCAACAATTTCCTGTGACTTTTTACCAACAATTCCCGCCTTAGCAGCAACAACAATATCCAACGCCTTTGTACTTGTAGAAACAATTGCCAATCTTTCAACAACAACAACAACCTCCTCAATACTACCAGCAACAACCTCCAAACTTCCACCAGCAGCAACAACAATCATACTTTCAGCAACAACAATCTCTTAATAATTATAAGTATTGTGTGTCAACACGTTCACATCACCATCCTCAAGTTCCCGTTAATCAAACTTTATATCGACCAACTTGCTTGATCAAGCTAGATTTAAATCAACTGCTACCAGCTTTGGCACCATTGACTAGTACTGATGTACTTGAAGATGCCCTCCAATTTTAAAATATGATGTCAATGTCACTTACTTTTGAAATACTTTTGTTGTCGGCTAACATTCAACGAAATAGCGGTGATGGAGGGAATGGAGATAATGAAAAAACTTATTATGATGATGATTGATGTATTGTTTTAATTTCAGATGATTTTTTATATTTTTATTTATGGTTTGTATAAATAATTTAAATATTTATTGTTTTTATAACAATAATGATTTGATTGATATAATTTATTAATTTTGGAGTATTTTATTTTTTATAGTAATAGTAATAGTAATTCAATTAATTATTGACTATTTAATTAATTTTAAAATTATACTTTCCTTTTTAATTTATATTAATATGATATAAATTATATTAATATTAATTTTATTTTATTTAGTTAGTTTATTTTTTGTATATATATATTTAATATAAATTTCATATTTATTAAAAGAATTAATAAAGTTACACGTAGTGGTCTAAATCGCCACAAATGAGATATTTTTGGATCTGACATTAATGTTTGTGACGGCCTAAACAACCACAAACAATGTACTGTTTCAATTTCGAAGACGCGTTTGTGACGAATTTCCGTTAGAAACGTGTAGCAGCTTTTCTAGCACAGATTCCTGACGACTTTGACCATCACAACTGACAAACTAGACTTCAACAGTTGTGGTCGTTTTGACCAGCTGAAATCTGGTTGTTTCAAGCCACCACAAATGATGAATTTGTGGTCATTTTTGTCTCCTTTGGAGACTTTTTAAAACATCATAAATCTCAAAATAATATATATACCAAAAAAAAATTAATTAAATAAGTATAATACAACTTATAAATATCATTATGGGTCTTACATATCACAACGATGGTTTCTCTCAAACTCGAAATTCAAAACTCATTAATTTAATAACTGTGATTTTGCAAACGTAGAGCCAAGTCACTCAAACATAAACAACGAATAGGTGAATTTCGAAATCATGTTGATAGTTTAATATAAGTAATGAGAACACACAAATAATCATAATAGAACAATACTATAATATATGATGGTGTATCAATACATTCAAGGAAATAATACCACACTATAATGTCAAAATCACTTAAGAAAAATCAATATCTCATTATAATATTGAATCGTCTAATAGAAATTATTATCACATTTGATACACATTAATCACAATAGGCCAATCACAAGACAATGCAATGCAATGTTGTGGATAAACTTAGACTCTACTACTTCATATTTTGATACAATTCTAACTCTAAAACACTTGGTTATGAAGCTTGATACTATACTACCACGCAAGTGGGCGGACACTATTGTTGTTGACAATATTTCAAAATAAAATCTTTGGCAACCACATTTAAAACTATAAAGCCACCCTTTTGAACGCGTCACTAAATAGGAAAATCAACATGCCCTTTCATCATAAGAATATCCATATAGGTCACCAAAAGAATACCTCGTACATTTACATTCATTCGAAACTATATATATATATATATATATATATATACACAACAATTGAGGTAAACGTGTGTCGAATGGTAGCTTTCGATATTTGGAGAGCTATCTCTAAGTCACTTAGGAATTCCCCATTTGAATACCTCCAAAGTCTAACAGTCTTGTCGTAAGGATCAACAACAGACTTCCATGATTAGACTGGTTCAATTGTATTTCCCCATCATCACTAGACTTGTCAGACCATATATGATAAGATAATCTCCACGTCAAATACCACTAACATCTAGTTTCTCTCCTCATTGGGCTAGTCTACTCACTCCACTAAGAGCAACATCTTTAGTACGAGTTGGAACCACCATTATTTCATCAACTATATGGTGACATCAATATACTCGTAACAAATTCATAACATCAAAATCTTAAATATAACATCATCGTCACATAAATTCATATCACTCAATGCATCTAAGTTTTATCGTTACATTACATAAATTGATATCACACAATGCATCCAGGTTTTATCACCACATCACATAAACTCATCAAGTCAAACATATGCATAAAATTCATTCAACATCCAATATCAAAATAACATCAAATAACACACATTCATATAAAATTAAATCTATAAAAACCTTATAAATATTTCAATTCAATATTTTAATCTCACAACTCCCATATTTTTACATGAATCACTCAAAGGGCTACAACCATATGTATCAAATTCCGAATGAATCGTTGAGAAATACAACTTTTTTGTTCATCTCACTTTATAAGATACTTATGAATTCAAATGCTCTCTCACCCCTACCTTATTTCAACGCTTTGCACACTCTAATCCAAGTCCACAAGCAAAAAGTCTTCATTTCTTTGACTCATTGCCCTCCAATCGATCTAACTCGACGATTTTTAGGTAAAAGTCAAAAATAAAATATAAGAATACACATTAAAAGATCAATTTTGAAATTGGGTAAAAGAAACTTACTCTTAGTCAGAAGAATAATCATAGGATAATGTAGCCACTATTTACACGGTCGTTTTGGCATTAGTTTCACTGAAATCAAACTTACGATGATAGAAACAATATACTACTTTTTTTTTGGCAAAAATGGATAAAGTTTTTCTGAACAATTATTAATCACTGGTGTCAATTTGTTTCTCTACTTCATGGCTTCATGTGTCTCTCGCAAAGAGTTACATTCATTCACTAACATCGTGTCTGATAAATATATTTTAAATCAATTGTTGGATTAAAAGTTACTATCATATATATCATATCTGCAAATTTTGACATTAATATATAGTTATTCATCAATTCATCAAAATTAACGTTATATACAATTACACGACATTAATCTTAACGTATCAAGATGACATGCGAAAGTGATTAGATCAAAAATATATTAAAAATCATTAAATCACGCCTGACCACAAATTAAAACTGCAAAGACACAAACTGTTACTTTGATATAAGCAAATTAACTTGGTGGATTAAGTTGACAGTGTCTATCTTCCATTTTCTATGACTAAATTTTTTTTAATTATTAAAGAAAACAATTTTTATTATAATAGATAAATGCAAAATAACTTCTGATTTTTTTTAAATCTCTAACAAATAATATTTCAATCATTAGATAGTAAAATCTCTTTGTATGTAATAGGTGTTGGGGAGTACAACATCAAGGATTCTTAAGAGACTTAGATACCACATCTCAACCCAAAACCTTAAGGTATTAGGTTTATGGGTCATTCTCCTATATCCAATATAGCCTCTATTCCTAGTCAATGTGGGACTAACCACTCAACAACATCAAGGATTCTTAAGAGTGGGACTAACCACTCATAACTGAGTTCCAACAAATCTCCCCTCAATTATGAGTTATTCTTAAGGGACTTAGACACCACATCTCAACCCAAAACCTTAAGGCATTAGGTTTATGGGTCACTCTCCTTATATATCCAATTTAGCCTCAATTTCTAGTCAATGTGGGACTAACCACACATAATTGAATTCCAACAATACGTAACAAACGTGTCGAATTTATATTCTACAATATACTACAACTTTATCAAAAGTAAAACAAAAAAGAATAATCTCTAATGTCAGCAAAAAAAGAAATTCGATTCATTTGTAATCTTGATCAGCAAATATATTAAAAATCATTTTATTAAAAAAATAGAGAATATAATTTTTTTTTATTCTTAACAGTGGTAAGAATGACCATTTTACAGTTCTATAATTTTTACAGTTCTATGTGAAATTTAATCTGTCTTTTGAAATTTTAATGTCAAATTCTTTCTATTAAAAATAATTAAATTCGATATATATATATATTATGAATTTGTTATATGTCCTCATTCAATTATAATTTTAATTTGAAATTATACCAGTATTATAATTTAGAATTTGCATTTAGATAATAAATTTTTACCCCGTACAGTACAATCTCAACTACACTATATAGTGCAAGGCTTCCGCTTTATATCTCAAAATAATTTTTAATGGCATCAAAATTTTATTTTTACAGTACAAAAAATTACATAGTATACAAAATTATATAGTAAAAAAATATGTAAAATTTGAGTGACCTACTATTTTTGCTTCTCAAACTCGAAGTCTTAAATGTAAAATATAACATTATGGTTAGCATGCATTTGGATGTTTGGAAAATGAAGAATTATATTATTCTTAAATGTGAAAAATGTAACAATCGAGGTGACGAAACTTATTAAACATTTTTATTGGTGTTGGGATATTAAAGAAAAGTGTTTGAGTAATGTTTTAATCATGGTTGCTAAATTCGATTCAATATTTGAATTAGTTTTTTAGAGGTTTGATCTAGAGTGTTTTGTTTAAATATTTTAGGTGGTGGTTGTATTGTTTGAGAGCCACTTGTATTTGTTTTTCGGCGAAGATCTATAACTCTTTTGTATTTGTTATTCTTGGAATATCTTGTGCTGAGAATTTTCTCCTTTTATTAATATATCATTTGGTTGTTTAAAAAAAAAAAAACTCTAAGTCTTAAAATCTATAAATTTATAAATTGTTAGGTTCTTATGGTTCAATATTTACAAAAAAACGATAGACATTTTTTTAATTCTTATACTAAAATTAGAACCCTAGATAACAAAAAGGTTTTGCTTATCAATTTTACGATTCTTGTTATTCCTTGGTTCCAAATATTTGTGAAGAACAAAAAATTTAGATGATTTGCCATAAGAATCTCTTTTACAACAATTTATGAATCCTTACTCTCATCTCAAAAAAATTCTTTCATGATTGTTGAATGAGATATTGTCGTGCAAAAACATGTTGATCACATCAAATGTTGAAATTCAAGTATGAGTGGTTAAGTCTCACATCGAATATAAATGGAGGAAATATTAGATATATAAGAGATGTGACCCATATACCAATTGACTTAAAGTTTTGGATTGAGATGTGGTGTCAAATTCTCTTGTGGTCATGAAGCATTTGGCTCTATGGTTGTCAAACTTGAGATTCCACCAAAGATCGTTGAGGTATAGGAAAAATATAGATTGTGCGATCGTAACACAAATTGTCAGATCCCACCAAATAGACAGTAGTTTCAACTCACACTTGAATTCCAAATTCCAAATAAGACAACATAATTCATTGTCTTTTGTTTCAAACAATTTCTCCCACTACGCCAAAACTGACATTTTACAGCGCGCCTTTTACAGCGCTGACTAAATACAAGTGTTGTTGTAAATATATTTTAAAAATAACGAAGTATATAACAACGCTTTTTTGACAAGCGCTGTGGAAAAAGCGCTGTTGTAGGGTCATATAGCGTTTGCGCATAATTTTTACAATGCTTTTACAGCGCTTTTACACAAGCGCTGTATAATGAAGCGTCCTCACATAATGTTTTACAGCGCTTTTTTGACAAGCGCTGTAAAAGACTTTCACTTTCAAATAATTAAATGACCTATTACAGCGCTTTTTTACAAGCGCTGTAAAAGACGTGCACTTTCAAATAAATAAATGACCTATTAGAGCGCTTTTGTTACAAGCGCTGTAAAAGGTCACATAATTGAAGGACCTATTTGAGCGCTTATTCTACAAATGGGCTGTAAAATCATTCACTCATTCACTTTAAATAAAAATCATTTACTTTAAATAAATAAAAACAAATTTAAAACAAATTTACGAACCCTCATCACCTCTACTCTAGGAACCCTCATCTCCTCTACGTACTGTGCGGCCATATACTGCTCCTCCTTTAAAAAAAGTTGTTGATCTGTTCTGTTAATTTGTTGTCTCAAGTATTTATTAATTTGTTGTTGTCACGAAAACTAATAAATTGTTGCATAATAAATCTTTTCTTTTTGAAATTTGTTGATCTGTTCTGTTTTGAAATCTTTTCTATTTTGAAATTGTTACATAATAATGGACCTTGGTTTCCATTTTCCAATATTAGATATGTGTACTATATATTGGTATAATGACTTATTATTTTTGTAACTGCATTTATATAGGTCATATAATATGGACCGGAAATGGATGTCTGCCAATCGATTGTCAAAAGAGTATGAAAATGGAGTGAAGGAGTTTGTTGAGTTTGCAGTGAAGAATGCAAAAGATCCAAATAGAATCGCTTGTCCTTGTTTAAAATGTTGTTTTGGAAAACGCATTAGAGAAGATGAATTGGAAGGACATTTAGTATGGAATGGAATTGATCAAAGCTATACATGTTGGATAAGACATGGTGAGAAAAAAAAAAGGAAACGTAAATTTTGAGAATGGTTCGACATATGCTTCAACTGACTTTGATACAGATACACATGAGCCGGACCGAGTTGAGGAGATTGCAAAAGCAGTTGAAGAAGATCTTCGGGATTGTCCTAAAATGTTTGAGAGTTTGTTGAGTGATGTAGAGAAACCATTATATAATGGTTGTACTAAATTCACAAGACTGTCGGCGATATTAAAGTTGTACAACTTAAAAGCGAGTAATGGATGGTCTGATAAAAGCTTCACATAATTATTTACACTCTAAAAAGATATGTTGCCATATGATAACAAACTCCCCCGTCGAACCTACGAGGCTAAACGAATTTTGTGCTCTATTGGCATGAGTTACGAAAGGATTCATGCATGTCCTAACGATTGCATTTTATTTCGAAACGAATATGAATTACTTAAGGCGTGTCCGAAATGCAATGTCTCTCGATATAAGAAGAAAAAATCTACTCCAGCAAAAGTCGTGTGGTATTTTCCTATAATACCAAGATTTAGGTGCATGTATCGCAATGAAGAAGATTCAAAACACTTGACATGGCATGCAGATGAAAGAATTAGAGATGGAATGTTTCGACACCCTGCAAATTCCTCACAATGGGCAAAAATTGATCACGAGTATCCTGAATTCGGGATAGAGTCAAGAAATCTAAGACTTGCACTTTCTACTGATGGAATGAATCCACATGGTCTTCAAAGCATCTCACATAGCACGTGGCATGTGATTTTGGTAATATATAACCTACCTCCATGGTTATGTATGAAGCGTAAGTTTATGATGTTGTCTCTGTTAATTTCTGGACCCAAACAACCGGGGAATGATATCGACGTATACTTGACTCCTTTAATTGAAGATTTAAAAATTATGTGGGAGACAGGTGTGGAAGTTTATGATGGGTATAAGAAAGAATGTTTCAATTTGAGGGCTATGTTGTTCGGCACAATTAATGATTTTCCAGCATATGGTAATTTATCAGGATATAGCATTAAAGGTCAGTGTGCATGTCCTATATGTGAAGAGAGTACAAATTGGATGCGGTTGAAACATTGTAAGAAGAATGTATTTCTTGGGCATCATAGATTTTTACCTTATAGTCATCAGTATAATGGGTGGAGAAATGCATTCAATAGAAAATCAGAGGAAGGTAAAGCTCCGTTAGCATCGACTGAATATCAAATACTTGAAAAAGTACAAGGTTTGACCAATAAATTTGGCAAACCTTTTGCGGGAGAACTGGTCAAAACTGGGTGGAAGAAAAATCAATTTTCTTTGAATTGCCATATTGGAAGTCATTGTATATAAGACATTTCCTTAATGTGATGCATATTGAAAAAAATGTATTTGATAGTGTTATTGGTACGTTACTCAATGTTCCATGAAAGTCTAAAGATGGCATCAATGCAAGATTGGACTTGGTCGATATGGGAATAAGAAATGAATTGGGTCCCGTAAAGAAAGCAAATCGCACATATCTACCTCAAGCCGATATGGGAATAACCAAATTGTTGTTACTTTGTGTGAGCTTGAAATGTATTTCCCACCCTCGTTTTTTGATGTAATGGTTCACCTTATTGTTCATCTGGTTAAGGACACACAACTTTGTGGGCCATCTTATATGAGATGGATGTATCCGATAGAACGATATAAGAAAATATTAAAAGGCTACGTAAAAAGTAGAAGTCGACCAGAAGGTTGTATTGCTGAACGGTACATTGTTGAAGAAGCTGCTGAATTTTGTACTGAATATATGTCCAATGTTGAATCCATAGGGCTTCCCATGTCTCGTCATTCGGGAAAAATATCAGGAGAAGGGATAATTAGAAGGAGAATAATGACTATATCAAGGAGAGAATGAGAGCAGACACAATTGTATGATCTGCACAATGATGATGAGGTTCAAATGTATGTTACAATACACATGGATCAGTTATCTCGTTTGAACATGAATAGGAATAAAAATTGGATAACTCGAGAGCACAACCGAAGTTTTATAACATGGTTAAATAATCACATAAAGTCAAAGTTTGATATAGACCCCAGATCAATTTCACAGGGATGGAGGTGTCTAGCAAATGGTCCGAGTTTACATGTCTTTTCTTACACTAGTTATGTTATTAACGGCTACACATTTTATACCAAAGAACAAGATGATCAGACTACTATGCAAAATAGGGGAGTCACTCTCGTAGCTGAAGCGATGCATGTCTCAAGTGCAAAAGACAAAAACCCAATATATGCAAATCTATCATATTTTGGGGTTATCGAGCGCATATGGGCTAGCAAATGGTCCGAGTTTACATGTCTTTTCTTACACTGGTTATGTTATTAACGGCTACACATTTTATACCAAAAAATAAGATGATCAAACTACTATGAAAAATCGTGGTGTCACTCTCGTAGCTGAAGCGATGCATGTCTCAAGTGCAAAAGACAAAAACCCAATATATGCAAATCTATCATATTTTGGGGTTATCGAGCGCATATGGGAGTTAGACTACACAATGTTTCGTGTTCCCATATTTGGTTGCAAGTGGGTCGATAATAATAATGGCGTTTAGATTGATGAGTCAGGGTTCTTGCTTGTCGATTTTAATAGGGTGGGATACAATGACGAGCCTTTTATTTTAGCGTAGCAAGCTCAACAAGTGTTTTATGTCACTGATCCTGTTGATGATAAATGGTTTGTTGTCCTATCGACCAATAAAATAAGCGATGATAACAATAATGATGAAGATGTTGGTAATGATCTTTTATTTGCAACATCACAACCACATGAAATTGATTCAACTGATGATGGTTTATATCTTAGAGATGATCATGATGAGGGAATTTGGATTAATCCATCGTTTCGTATCGTTAATAATGGACAAACAAATGTGAATCCCACCAGGAAAAGAAGAAGGGCATCTTAATGTACATGTCTAATTGTTTTATATAAGCCATTTAATTTGAACTGAGTTCATGTAATTTATTTGTTTGAACATGTTTAATTGTTTTATATAAGCAGACATGTATTTGATTTTCTGCTTGTATTTATTTTTTGCTTATATTTAGCTTGATCTTAGTATTTTATACTAAGTTCATGTAATTTAATATAAACTAGTAATTTACATGAACTGAATTGAATATAAACTAGTCATTTACATGAACTGAACTGAACTGAAAAAAGAAAATCCAAATATAGGTAATTTACATGAACTAAACTGAATATAAACTAAGGAGGTCACAAAGCTTTGTTTTATACCAAGTTAAAAGGTCCTTTAAAAAAACAGTCATATAACATAAGAAAACAAAGAGGTCTTTTACAGCGCTTACTCTACAAGCACTGTAAAAGAGCCTTTTAAAAATAAAATAAGGAGGCCTTTTAGAGCACTTATTTAAAAAAGCGCTGTAAAAGGCTTAGGTCTTTAAGAGCGCGTTTACA
This sequence comes from Cicer arietinum, assembly GCF_000331145.2. Lineage (NCBI taxonomy): Eukaryota > Viridiplantae > Streptophyta > Magnoliopsida > Fabales > Fabaceae > Cicer > Cicer arietinum. The sequence goes on along the minus strand of NC_021164.2, from coordinate 18,028,925 downwards.
ACAAGCGCTTTAAAAGGTTAGGTCTTTTAGAGCGCTTTTCCAACAAGCGCTGTAAAAGGCTTCTAAAAAAGCGCTGTAATAGGATTTTATATATAACAGTAAACCGCTTCAGTTTCCTCTTCATTACGTATACTTCATTATCATCTCTTCTTCATCGTTCTTCTCTTCCTTTGCAAACCCTATCATCTCTTCCATTACGAACCATATTTTTACGATCATCTCTCTCATTTTTAACCTTATTTCCATCCACGATCATCTCTACCATTACAAACCATCTCTTTTCATTGAAATACGTAACCCTCATTATGTATTTCTTCGAACCATACTTTAGTTTCTCCGAACCGTATTTCTGTGCATTTCTCCAACGAACCCTACGTATTTCGTCTCACTATTCAGGTATTGATGTTATTAATTTTTTGTTATCACTAAAATGCATGTTGAACTTATACTGATACGTACTTAGACTACTGCATGTTGAACTTGTTGAAGTTATACTGAACTGCATGTTGAACTTGTTGTAGATAAATGGATTCTAACAAGGCTTTGGATTGTCAAAATGAGGAAGTTGTCAACACCAAGACTTACGAAAATGATGTCAAATGTGGTGCAACCATAATGCAAAAGGTCATAAAAGCAAGGAGCAGTGGGATAAAATTTGAGGTATACTATACTCTGTTTGTTGTGTATTTTTTTTATCTTTTTTGAAAGCATGTACTTACTATATGAGTTTATTAGGCTGAATGGAATGAAAGTGGTCAGCCAATCGACCCCAACAGCTCCATGTTTGTAAGTTACATTGGGGTTGTTGTTCGTCAAAATATCCCCATTACAATCGATGACTGGAGAGATAAAGCGTTGAAGGATGCCAAAGATATATTGTGGAATGATATATAGGTAACTTTTTTGATCCACTCTTTTGTCATTTATAATTTTTTCCATTGAAATACTTTACTCAAACTATATCTTTATTTCTTTGCAGACTGTTTTGTTCTTGATGAGGTGAGAAAGAATTAAGTCTTGAGAGTTGCCGGTAAAATACACCGGAGTTTTAGATCTCACCTCTTGAATTTCTATCTAAAAGATAGTTATGGAAATATGAATGCAGAAGCTCTAAGAATATATAAACATTATATATCAAATGAAGAATGGAGTGCATTTGTATCAAAATGTTCCGACCCCGCGTTTTTAGTAAGTGATTAATTTATTAACATTTGTGTTTTATTATTCATATTCATAGCGTATTTTAAATTTTTACACGATTGTTATTTTTTTATATAGAATATAAGTAAGGCAAATCGCGAGATCGCGAGAAATTCGACGAACCCATACAAAAAATCACGTATGGGATATGCACGTCTAGAATAGCGAATTTGTATTATAAACTATAGTTTCTAACTAATATTTTGTTTATGATCTTAACGAATAGCGACAAGACACCCAATCCGATCAACCGTTGGGTCGTCATATATTGTGGAAGGAAGCTCGTGTAAATAAGGACAGAGTGGTTGATAACGAAAATGTTCAAAAAATAATAGAACTTTGTGTAAGTATATGATCACTTTAATATTTTTTAATATTGTATATTATCACTTTAATATTTTTTAATATTGTATTTTAAAAATGATATTGAACTTATCTTTTTAATCCTACATGTATTTTAGGAGAATATCGAACAAAGTTCGTAAAATAAAGAGGGCAACAAAGAAAGTTGCAGGGATATTCTGGGTAAAGTGTTTAATGTTCTTGAATATTCCGGCCACATGAGGGGGAAATGATTTGGCGTAACTCCTAAAAGCTATTTTTCACAAGAGAAGCGCCAAAATCCATCCAATGAGGAAGTATTAGAGAAGCTCAAACTCCTATCAGAGCAAGTGACACTCTTGGTGAAGACGAATAAAGACAAGTAACTCCCGGATCAACTCCAAATGGAGAGTGAAAACGCGAGTTGCAACATTGGTCTCAAAACTCTTCCCGAGGTAATTAATTACTTACTTATGTAATTACTTATGTATTAACCATACTTATGTGTTAATCATTGATTTAGGGTGTCACTCCATGCGTTCTATACTTAGCCTCCCTTACTCATCGGAAGGTCGAAAATGGAACATTGTACAATACTTCGGGAGAAGAATTGCACAACACAGTGATCCCTGCGGGCCATGTCAAAGTATCACCTGTCATTTCTTTGGAACCAAATGCACCGTTGCCTATACCGGACAACGATGCAGATATGAGGTTTTTGGGCGAAGCAGTTGGTAGTTACGTGGCATGGCCCACACATCTTGTTGCCCTTGATAAGATATGTTTAATTAATTGAAATGTATGTTTAATTGATATGCATATTTAATTGCTGATTTTTTTCCGCTGCTAACTTTAATTTCACATTTATATTTAGATTCTAAAAAGCATAAAGGGAATGATAAAAAGATTCCCAGAAATGAGTCAATTACGTCGCCCGAAAAAGTTTGTCACATTTATTCCCTAAGGTTTGTCATTTTTTCAGATTCAACAAAACTAACATTTAACCTCACTTTTTCAGATTCAATCAAATAAACCACCCGCACAGCAAAATAAAGCCGACAAACCTCAAAAATTGGAGAGTAATAAAGCCGGCAAACTAAAAAAGTTGGAGGGTAAAGGTGCCATAGTTACAGCTAAAAAACTGGATTAGGGAAAATCAGTCGCTGCTGCTCCTAAAATAAGTCAGCCATGCCTTGCTAAATACGGGGCGTGTCTTGACATCCAAGTAAAAAGGAATATAGGCAACAACGATGATTCACGCACCATAACCATGAATAAAGCTATATTCGGAGATGAGTATGAAGAATTTCTTGTAAAGGAGCACATATACGAACTTCTCAACCATAAGGAGCTGAGTGCTACTGTAATCAGCTTGTACATAAGGTAAAAAACTACTTTTAATTGCATTTATTGTTAATTAATTAAATTTATTGATAATTAATCTAAGTTGAAATTTTCATTGAAGGTTTTTGTATGAGAAGTTAGTGTGCTTGGGCAGATTGTCAAATAGATATTCATTCTTGTCTCTGCATAAGCTTTCGATGTGTAAACTCGATCCAGTGAATGTAAAAAAATACATTGTAGATATGTTATTAGGAAATATAGAGAAGGATAAGTTGTTATTTGCACCATATAATTCAGGGTACGTAATTATATATTATTTATTTATATCTTTTTTAATTTATGAGATCTTATATTTATTAGTTGTGTAAACAAAATTGTCAGCCAAATTTTTGTTGTTGTAGGGCACATTGGGTGCTATTTGCAATCAATGCGACCTCTGAAGTTGTATACTATTTAGATCCCTTGCACGACAATTACAACAATCACTCCAATATAAAGACTATGTTCGACACGTAAGTAATGTGTTTGTTAATGTATAAATAATGTGTTTGTTAATGCTATAATAATCACATTTATTTATTCGATAGTGCTTTACAAGTTTTTCGAGCTTAAAGAGGTGCTACAGTGTCGAAACAAAAGTCTAATAACATCACATGGATTCCAATAAAGGTTTGAAATATATGCCTTTAAATTTTCATTTACAAATATATGCCTTTACAATCAATGCACAAATATTTTGTTGACTTATATGTTTTATTTTATAGTGTATTCGTCAAACGAACAACATCGACTATGGGTACTATGTATTGAGATTCATGAAGGAGATTGTTGATAGGAATCAAACTATTATCCCATAAACGGTACATTATTTTCATTATTTGATTTTCATATATAAATTATGTATATATTTGATTCTAACTTATTTATGTTCAATTTTTATATTGCACAGTACTTTGACAATTTCAGTCCAACATACTCTGAGAAAGATCTAATTGAATTAAAGGAAGACTGGTGTCAGTATGTGCTTGAAATGAAAATTATTTGATTTTCTGGGAAATAGCATGCTTGAAATGGTAGCTAGTTCTGCCTGTGTAATAATGTTAGTTATATATATATGAATAGGGCACAATATCTGAATATGTATATGAATATGTGTTGTTGTACAATATCTAAATTGTATATGTAGTTAAGTTATATATGTATTTGAATATGTTATGTTGTTGTGTAAATTAAGTTATAAGTTAAGTTATATAGTTCTATTTTGGCTTAATTGCAGTTTTAGTCCCCCTATTTTAGCTGAATCGCGAAAGTAGTCCCCCATTTTTTTTCTCCCCAGTTTTGGTCCCTCAAACATAATTTTAGTTCAAAACTTGATGAGATTTCATTTTTTTTGCATTTATTTAAGTCACATCATGCCTCAAGATCTCATTTGCAACAATTGTACCTAAAATATACGATCATAAATGGTGTAGTACAGCTTTAAAAAATGAAATTTCACCATGTTTTGGAGTAAAATCTATCTGAGGGACCAAAATTGGGGAGAAACAAAATGGAGGGACTACTTTCGCGATTCAGCTAAAATAGAGGGACCAAAACTGCAATTAAGCCTTCTGTTTTTGTGTACTGATTGTGTGAACTGATTCTGGATGAAAATGATTTTGGAAAAAAAATTAAAAGACAACGCTTTCTAAAAAAATGCCATAAAAAACCAAAAAGTGCTTTTTAAATTTTTAATTTACAACGTTTTTAAATAAAAAAATGCACCTTTTACAACGCTTATTTGAAAAAGCACTGTAAAATGTGCATTATAATGCATATATTACAGCGCTTTTTAAAAGAAGCGCTGTAAAATGTGCATAACAAGCGCGCGCAATATATCTGCATATTTTACAACGCTCGATTCTACAGCGTTTTTTTTATAAAAAAAAGCGCTGTAAAATGGCTTAAAAAAAGCGCTGTAAAATCCTAGATGATACAAACTCCATTAGTATGTAGCAAATTGCAGGGAATTGTCAAAGTTAAATTTTAAAGCAATTTTTACCATATCAAAAGCACTCCAATTTCGTTCACATTATGATGTATTGAAAGTTAAGCTTAACACACGAATTGCAAAAGATTGAAGTTCTAGATGCTTATCCCCATATGATTCTCACCATTGTGATGTAGTTTTGGTATTAAGTGCATCTTTTGCTATCACACTACCAAAAAACTTTTCTTGTGTCTTGAAATCTTCTAGCTGAGCATCAATCTTACAACTTTCTTCAACATCTCCCAACATCCTTTGCAAACAATCACGTAACCCACATTTGATTTGATAGTAAGCTTTAAATTCAGGGTTGTAACATAGTGGAGGATTAAGATAGTAGCCTCCCACATGCAAAGGCCGATTGAGTTATTTATCCCACCTCTCATCAATGATATTCGATAGAGGCTTGAAACTAAATAACCAAAAAAAAATTACTTTTAGGCTTGAAACAAAATGAAGAATTTAAAAAAACATTGTGCATTGAAAAACAAAATTATTATGCATAATTTGAAGGCAAAATGAAGAAACATGATGCATAATTTGTAGAAACAAAATTTGTAGAAATAATACCTTCTTTGAACACCATTGAAGACAACTTGGATTCTCTCTTTATCTTGGTCCATTACATCATAAATAAACCCCATTGTTGTTTTATCATCCGAATCCACTAAACAAAGTACTTTGATTAGTGGATAAGGATCTTTTAAGAAAATTGCAATATTTTTCTAAAACTCTTTATCTATAATCACTTCTTCAACATGCTACCCTTCATCTGCTTTTGCAAGCTTGCTTGATGCCCATTCATCAGATGTGAACATTCTTATCAATACTCATTTGTTCTCCATGAGACAATCCTAAGTTAGATAAAATGTTGCAAACCAAGTAACGACTAGTCTTACCAAATCATTTCCTTTGGTGAAATGTTATAATAAAGAAATTAGAGAAGTCTTTGAATATAGATTGGGTAATTTTCTCACCCTTTGCAATTGTTTCATGATGAACTGTTGTCTTTTTCTCAAAATCCTCTAACATGAGATTAATAGTGTGTTGCACATTTATGTTCCGTAGAGCTTCTTCATTTTCTCCATTAACATTGCACTAGCAACTTTTTAATTTGATGCATTGTCGGTCACAATTTGCACAACATTTGCTTCCCCTACTTCTTCCATTATTTGATCAATCATCTCAAATATTTTACCAGAACTTTTTGAAATATTAGAAGCATCAATTGACTTTAAAAAAATAGTGCCTTTAGGGTTGTTATATAAGAAATTCAAGATTTTCCTCCGTCTTTTGTCTGTCCACGTATGACACATAATAGTACATCTTTCCTTCTTCAAAATAAGTTTGTGTTCTTCAATGACCTTAGTTGTCTCCTCCATTTTTTACTTGAAGTACTTTGTTCTGATTTGGTGATACGAAGGTAGCTTAAAACCAAGGCCATGTCTTGAAACCATCTCCATCATCCTTTTAAAGTCACCACCCTTTGCACAATAAAGGCTATGACATTATTGTAGAAGAATGAAGCTATTTATAGACAAGCTTCTTTTCTCAAATTCTTATTAAAAATGTTGTTGATGGTGGCTTGAGTGCTCACTACATTTCTCTTGATTTTTTTTTTTGCAGGTGTAGCATTCTCATCCTTCTCAATGACCTTTTTCCTTTTACTTTTTTATTATTTGTATCATTCTCTTTTGATTTCTTCGATGCTGTGTATTTCAAGGATTTTACAAGTTCAAACATTTGTTTCTTCACATCATCTGATACAATATTATATGCAATAGCATTAAACTTCATATAAGCCAATATTATATTCTCTTTTGTTTTTGCACAATAATTGTATTTTATTTTTTAGTTTCTCCACCAAAAGATGCACATCAATGTTGCTTCCTAACGTATTTTTCTACATCCTAGGAGGTACAAAACAAGAACTGCAAACAATATGAACAAATGTGGACATGATTGAAATTGTGAGGCAGAAAGACCAATTGCAGGGATTAGGAGAGTTTCAAAGATGAGAACAATTGTAGAGATGAAAAGAATTTATAGAAGAAATAAAAGGAGGGAATCTGATATCGAATAATTGAATCATTTAAGAAATAAAAATTCTCAAGTTGCAAAGTAATTAATCGATCATTGAAAAAAAACCAAGTCCCAAGTTGTTGAATCAATAAATTTCTCTATGGGAAACATAATTTGAAGTTGAAGAGGTGCACAAGTAGGCCAAAATGCGTTTTTCAAAACGGGTCAAAATCGAGTCAAAATGGTGCAAATTAGGTCGAAACTTCACGAAACGGCCGAAGTGGTGCACATGTCTAACGATCTTCCTATGTGTGTTGATCGCTCCAACCTCTCCACCAATTTTTCATGCACTCTAACACTGTAGATGAAACTAAATGCGTGAAATCCTAAGATTTTATGATTAAGGTATCGCTTCAAACAACTATGTTTGACCAATTGTTGCTCTCGTTCCCCGGACTCCCCAACAAGTGGTATTAGAGTTTTTCATTAGGTCTAGGGTAATCGAGTTCTTAGTATGCTATATGATTACAACTCTTTTAGATCTTCCACATAAAAAAATAAAGATTATATTGTAGAACTGTTGTTTAGGCAAGATTCCGACTAAGGAAAGACTTGGTTATTTAGTGGTCGTTTGTGACTCACCTCTCTTTCCTGGGAACCTACCTTGTACACGATTACAACATGTCAAGTTCCACTCAGAAGTTGCTGTTTGATAAATTAGATGGAAGAATCATATTTGGCTTGTGAAAAATTCAAGTCAATGTTGTGTTAATACAATCATGATTATACAAGGTGTTAATTAGCATGTGGGCATTGGTTGTTGTGTAGTTTGAAATTCTGGCGATTTTTGAAGAACTTCTTGAGAAAGCCAACATGGAAGTTGCACCAGAAGTTTTCAGCTTAGTTTCAGCATGTAGAAGAAATTCTTGAAGTGGTTTAGCGTCAAGTGGAAATTTTTGAAATAATTTATCTTCAAGTAGAAATTCTTGAAGTGATTTAGCTTCAATGGAGATTCTTGAAGTGGGTAAGCTTCAAGTGAAGTATACTCGTTGTGATGGAGTATGATAGTTCTTATGATTTATGATTATACTCGTTGAAATATTCCCACACTACTAGGAATTAAAAAGAGAGAGGGAACTCAAAGCTATATATATGACTTTAGTTTTTCACTATAATTCGCACCAGAAACACTTTAAGTGTACATCTGATTTTTTTATTTTCTCCTATACTCTAGTGTTATAGTGTTGTGAAATGTAGTTCAAATATTTGCTTTGGAGAGTGTGAATGTATTGGAGGTTATGGGTGTGAGAGAAGTCTATATGTTGTAACAATTTTAACAATGTTATTCTTTAATTGTCATTTGTAACACCCCGATTTTTGATAGTGTGACTGCATTTTTTTTATTTCAAAAACAAATAATAAAAATAACTCGTCGTAACACAAACGACAAAAGTCCTGAATAATTGCGTCATAAATACAAACAAACTGAAATAGTTTTTGAGACGATAATCCAAAATATACAAATAGAAAATACACCGGGACTATGAGACCTATCAGACATCGCTCATACTCCTGGGGTATTCTCGGTAGATGTAACACCCCGTTTTTCAAAGCGAGAGTGTATTTTTTTTTCAAAAGAAATTAAACTGAAACAGAGAAATAAACAAGAAAATGCCTTTGGATAAATAATTGAGTCATTATAATTTACAAGCAGCGGAAAATTTTCTCCAAATATAAATCCAAAGCATTTACACAACAACAAATGGTACATGAGACCCATTCAAATAAGATGTCAAACTGACAATATTAGTATAAGTACAATTTTCCAAAACAAAATACTCCAACCCAAAAAGTAGGACGTCTAGTCCCTATACATCAACCTAATCTGATCATCCTACCAAAAACTATACACCCTGAGTGATCTCCACGCGTCCCGTGAGATCCTCCTAACGTAGCTGCAGTCAAGCGTTCCCATCTCCATTCCCGTCCGTAGGGTACGAACCAGTAGGATCGTCCTGACTCTCATCTGAGGGTAAAGCCCAGATTTCCACAATAATTGTAAAGGGTCACCAACCGAAATTAACAGATAACACATAACATTTAAGTTTTAAATGCACAAAATAACCTTTCAACTAAGCATGCACCTTAAAAGGATTTTCCATATGCTAAAAGTTCATATAATGCTTGCCAATTAACAATGAACTCAAAATGAAGTTCTCAAACCATCAAGTAATACATAACTGACTAAAGCATTGATAAATCAATTTAGCAATCGATTATCTAACTCAAAATAAGTAGTTTTGCTGAGCCAATCGATTGCCAAATCGATTTGGTCAGTTCTGCTGAGTTTCTGCATGACCAAATCGATTTCTAAGTCGATTTTGTCAGTTTTGATGAGCCCTTGGGTTGCCAAATCGATTTCCAAATCGATTTTGCCAGTTTTGCTGAGTTCCTGCCTCTCTGCCAATCGATTTCCAAATCGATTTCTTAAAAGATTTTGAAAGACATATTTATACAATCGATTGGCAACTCGATTAGCTTAAAATAGTGAACTTCCTGCAACTCATCCAATCGATTGGGAAATCGATTTCCCAGCTTATTCGTCCAAAAATACTTAAACTAATTCAATCACACTCACACATAACTCCAAAACTTAACACTTAGCAAAGCCCACACAATCACCACGACGAATTAATTTTCGAAACAGTTTTACAATCCATCGCACTCACACACAATAATCAATACATAACACTTAGCAATTCCAACACAATTACCACAACAATTCCAATTCAAACCACTCAATCATATACTTGATTCAAACACGACTCGTGTGCCAAGCACCCTAATGCAATGCGTATATGCCAAAATGCATGGACTCGGAATTTCGTACTGCCTATCACGGGCCCGTATCGTTTACCGAGGTGCCACCTATCACGGGTCTGCACGGTTTACTAAAACAACGTAAATTGTAAATGTACCGCAAAATATTAAGTAACCGAGACATTAAGAGATTCCCCATTCTTAACGCCCAGTTAACTTAAACGATTTTTCTTTAAAACAAAATATTAAGTAACCGAGACATTAAGAGATTCCCCATTCTTAACGCCCAGTTAACTTAAACGATTTTTCTTTAAAACAAAATATTAAGTAACCGAGACATTAAGAGATTCCCCATTCTTAACGCCCAGTTAACTTAAACGATTTTTCTTTAAAACAAAATATTAAGTAACCGAGACATTAAGAGATTCCCCCTTCTTAACGCCCAGTTAACTTAAACGATTTTTCTTTAAAACAAAATATTAAGTAACCGAGACATTAAGAGATTCCCCATTCTTAATACTCATTTAACTTAATGGTTTTCAAATTTCACACAACACAAACTCAACAAATTCTCACATCAAAACATATCAATTCATTTATTCACAAATCCAACCATACACATATCAAATTTCATCAATATCAATTAAGAGCATGTCAAAAACAACGAACACAAATCGACACAATCCACTACTCAAAACACACAAGTTTCATTTACCCAAAATCTTACACAATGACTTCAAATTCATTTACCACGAACCATTCATCAATATAAACAAAACCTAACTCTAAGGTTTTACCCATAACGCATTAGTTTCGTTTTTCCCCAAATCGATACATTAAACCCTAACAAATTCCTTCCCACACAACCACAGATAAGTCCCTAATGCAAACTAGAAGTTTGGAAGGAGCCCTTACCTTAACGTTAGCTCAAACGTGCGTTTCCGGTACTGTGAGTAAATCCGGTAAATTTTCCGCTCGCAACCACGCTTCCAAAACTGGTCCACTAGCGCCGTAGCATGGAGGTGAGCAACCTTCCCTTCTATCACTTCTTGAAACGACGTTTAGATCTAGGTGAAACGGGGAGGTTTGTGTTTGAATCTCAAATACCGTTTTACTTCGTTTTCGAATCAAAGAGGAAGAGTGGAGTTGAGAAATCCTTGTTCTAACGCTCACCCAACCTTGGGTTACTATTCTTGAAGAAAAGGAAGTGAAGAAAACGAAAAATGGAGGAGAAGGGAAAAGGGGGGTCACGGTTGATCAGAGGAAGAAGATGGAAAATTTCAGATTTTCCTTCCTTTCTTTTTCTTTCCTTTGTTTTTCCTTTCTTCCTTTTTCCTTCTTTCCTTTATATACTCTTTTCTTTTCCTTTTCCTTCCTTCTAGTTTTCCTTTCTTTTTCCCTCCAAACAAACACACATGTATATATATAATAAATATAACTTAACAAATATCTCAAATCTAGATATTTGTTAAATTACCATTTCACCCGTAACGCATTAAATTCTCCGCAAAGGATTCACCGCAGTTAATTTTAATTTATTTATCGACGAGAAATTTTAATTGGCATCAAAATATCTTTTTGATTATAAAACTCCAAAATATTATTAACTTTGGCTTAAAAGCCTCCGAGCCAAAATCCAAAATACACCAAAAATACATAAAGGGTACTTTAAAAGTATGGGTCTTACAGTAGACACATGTACAAAAGCACTGCTCCAAGAATGCTATTCCCCCCATGGTCACGTCAAAAAAATGGAACATGGACCCACCGAATAAAAGTCAACTAACAATATAAGTTATAGATACAATAATCCCAAAATGAAATAAGTACGACCACCAAAGACACTAAGTCCCTATGCAACCAAACTAATCTGATCATTCATTAGCAACTACAATAACATGGGTGACCTCCACACACTCTACAAGTTTCTTCTGACGCAGTATCCATCTTCGAAGTAACCTCCTCCTCATCAACATTCATAGAAGGATCGGTCTCCTCAGAAGTCAGATCCACCCACGGGATAGGTGGCTTCCGCCTCAACTCTAACTGATGAATCCTCTACATCGTCCCATACTCCACTCATTCCAAGCACCAATCTTGAAGATATCGGATAGTCGATCCTCTCGCGACTGAGCTCCACGAGGTATACTGCTCCAGCTTTCCTACTTGTCCTCACTACCCTCCCCGTATAAGTATCCCTGCTTTAGATGGGTCATATACCCAAGTAATTGGCGAGTCTCGGTCAAGGAAGTCTAACGATGTTTCTGTCGTCAATGTAACAGTCGATGGAACGAACTCGGGTATCATCTGAGGGCAAAGCCCAAATTTCCACAATAATTGTAAAGGGTCACCAACCGAAATAAACAAATAACACTTACCAAAATTCTTATGTTTCAAATGCTCAAGAGAACCTTTTATCTTAGCATACTCCTCGAAAGGGTTTTCATATGTCAAAAATGCATAAACAAAGTCGAAAATGAAGTTTTTAACAAAACTGCACTGTTGTATTCGAATACGGCACTGTCGTAGCTGAATACAACTGAGAAAGATGCAGATTTTCAGTTCTAAAATAGCTATGAATCAATTAACACTTCAAACATTCATATTATCAATTATGAACACATAATTCACACCAAATTAATCTCCACAAATTCACACCTCAATCACAAATCAAATATTCATAACATCAATTATGAACATATAATTACATCGAAAACTTAATCAACCCAAATCCACACCTCAAAGTAATTACGACACAATAACAAACAACAACCAAATATGTATATACAATCATCATAGTATAACAAACATGACTCGCGTGCCAAGCATCCTAATGCAATGCGTATATGCCAATGCGCATGATTCTGGAATTTCCAACAAAAACCCTCTTCGAAGGGGCGTAAATCATAATTGTACCGCATATCACAGGACTTAGTACTAATTACCGATGTGCAGTCTCTCACATGCTAGCACGATTTACTAGAATGTAGCCTATCACAGGCCTTACACATAATTTAAATCCTCGTAAGGATAAGATGAATCAACTATCACATAGAGCCACCACGGGCCCACCACAGTCACCACTTAACTTTGCGGCCCATCACAGTCACCACTTAACACCGTGACCCATCGCGGTCACAAGTGACATTGTGGCTCATCACAGTCACCACAAGCTATGAAATGCATGAGCATACTCTGACTCTTTTCACCACAATCATTAAGTAAATGTAGCTATTAAAAGATTCTCCATTTTTAATACTCATTTAACACTGACGATTTTTCAAACTTATCATAGAGTATACCCAAAACAAAGTTTCCTCAATAAAATTCATAACACACATATTATCAGTTATGAATACATAATCACATCAAAACTTAATCACCACAACAATATTAATATATCAAAGTTTTCTCAATCGCTAACTTGGTGTCAACAGTCTCAATTCATTTTTTGAGACTCAAGGAGCTAACTACATAAACATAAATATTTATAACAATTTGTTCACAACTAAAATTTATCCAACCACAACAAAATTTCCAAAATTATATCTTTCTCACACACCAAACTTTTAAAACCAAATAATCTACATTATTTAGTTAAAACTAAATAAAATAAATATTGTCCAAATCACACATACACACATTCGACTATTAAAGCACCGAAATTTTGAGTTAATAAAATACTCTAAACTTTTTCTTTTTAAACTCAGTCCAAGAGTAATTAAAAGAGTAACATTTTAAACTCTAACTATTTTAATTTCAATCTATCTTTTTAATTCTTTAACTTAGTTAAAATTTGAACTTTTTCAAAACTTTAACAACTCTAAATTTTTTTTTGTAAAATTTTAACTTCAGTTCAGACTCATTTATTTGAAAATAACTCATTATGTAACTCAACCATATCAAAAATCAATTTTTTTTAACCATTACTAACAAAATTAAAACCATTAATCATACATCAATCACACATATAAAGTCCGTATATGCAAACTAAAAATTTGGAAGGAACCCTTACCTTCGTTGTTGCTTTCTCAACCATTTTCGCTACCGCGATCAAATACGGTGAAAACTCTCGCTCGCGTCGATACCTCAAAAGTTTGCTCACAAGCACCTTAGTATGGAAAGAAGCAATTTTCCCTCCTGACACTTCTCAAATGGAAGCTTAGATCTAGAAGAAAAATGGAGGTTTGTGCTTTTGTTTCTTTTTTTTTTTTTTTATTTAAAAAAAAGCAACACTTGGTTGACACATAGGAAGAGGGAGAACTTGCGAGGCACAGGGGAAAACGTTCCCTTTTTTAGCTTTCTGTTTCCTATCCTTCATATATAAATATAATTCACATCTCAATCTAATTTAATCAAAATATCTATTCTCGTCGCCATTCAATTCGACAGATGTATTTTTCAGCAACAAGTGATATTTTTAAAAAAATTTGTCTGATATTAAATTGTTCGTAACATAATTAAATTATTCTTCGACAAATAATTTTAATCGAGTCTAAAATATATATATATATATATATATATATATATATATATATATACATATTTAAACTTATTACAAAGTCTAATAAAAATATATTTTTAGCACTTAATTCACAAAATGAATTAAAATTGAGTTAAATGTCCAAGTAATTTAACACAAAATACCCTAAAATTGAGAGTTTAAAATTAAGAGTCTTACATCATCATAATTTCATTGAATAAGTTACGGTGAAGGAATGAGATGCCATAGGATATTTTGTTAGGGTTTAGAGAACCAACTGCGCCGATGGACAAAGAAGCAAGGGCAGATCTTAAATAAATATTCTGAGTGGTTGAAATTTTAAAATTTTAATATATAAATAAAAAATATAATATAGATACGAATTTTAAATTATAAATTTATAAAAATATATTAAAGAGGTAGTAGTCAAAATTTAGTTTACATTTTTAATAATTAAAATTTAGTTAGAATTTAGGTTGGAAAATTTATTTTATTTTATAATTATAGTAGTTGCTTTTGTAATTTTTTTATAAATTATTTCCTCCGGTTTTTATAATAGACATCTGAATTATAATTTGGTCTACAAAAATGTGTGTAATGGTTCATCTAAGATTTTGGAGACCATGTTCTAATCTTAAAAATTGAACCTAATAAAAAAAAAATATAATTTTAATAATTAAAAAAATTGGTAAAATAAATTTTAATCCATATATAGATACCAATCTACATTATGCAACATGCATGCCACTTGATTAGGTAATTCGTGTAACAAGAAAAGATGCATGTATACTATGTCATCTTCACGTATTAGACTCAAATATATATCTGGACAACGATTACCCAACAACCATAATTAAACTTATAAAAACAATTCTACTCATAAAATATATATACAGAGTATAGATTCCAAAAAATTACAACAACATATTTATATTAATTAGCATATTTATTAACATATATGTCAGGTCTAGTCGAAATTCATCACCCTATAAACTTATATAATTTAATTTTCACAACTTTGTCACAATTAATAATTATTCATTTTTTTAACATAAATATTTTTTTTATATAAAATTTAACTACTTCTATATATTCAATCAAATTAACTTGTAAAAGTTTCCTCCAAATTATACCTGAGATCACAATTTTAAGTTTGACTTTGAGAATACCATGAATATCAAATAGATCAATTGTTGTTGACAAAATTATAACTGAAATGTCTCTTATGAATAAAATAAAGTAAGAGTAGTAATATTTAAAAAAATTATTATAACAATTAAAATATCTCATCAAATAAAAATAGTAATATTTTTTAAAAAGTTATTGAAAATTTTGGGTGCCCGTAGCCACCCTCAACAAAGATCTGCAAAGAGTGATGTAATTGAACAGGTGGATCAAACATCGTGATCCAGTTTATTTTGATGGAATTGAACTTACTCACGGTTTCTTGTATGGTACTATTACTCAATTGTTGCAATGTAATTGAAATTTAAGAGATTGTTTGGAGTGGGAAATTTTTAAAATTAATTGAGGAACTGATTAATAGCTGTCAATTGTGGTTTTATTTTTCTTTAAAAGGATTAGGTTGAGGGAATAACTGTCTTTCAGCTATGAGTTGTTTAAGTATGGTGTATGTGTGTGTGTTTTTGGGCTACAATATTCAGAAATGAATAAAAATAAAGGGATAAAAATGCATAAAAAAACTAGTTTGATTGATGGTTTGTTTTTTTGAAAATTTACAACTGTTGGTGGTTATAGACAAATGCTAGTCCTACCGGCCATAACATTGTGGCCTACAATAATGTAGTCTTGCTTTGCAGATAATACATGTCGCCAATGTTCACGTGCTTTTTTTTCTTCTCAAATAATGCATTTGTGTTAGTCGTTGAGTCTAGTTAGTGGCACTAAAAATGTGGAATATGAGTAAAATTGGAAAATTACAATCTTTTACGTGTTCCTAACATTCGTGAGACTTAAGAAAAATTCGACTGACTCATATTCAACTATTCATGTAAGATCGTGGTATATCATATGTGAAGTAGCAATGTCAATTTACAAGGAAATGAGTTTGAATTGTAAATTCACCTATTTAAAAATTTCTGTTAAAAACTTAAGAAAATAACTCAAGATCTTGGTTATGAAAACAGAAAATGGAGAACGTTCTTGGTTCTGAAAACAGAAAACGCAGAATATTCTTAGTTAGTTAAAATCACAGTTTTAGTTTATCTATTTAATTTGATAATCAAAATGACCGAAAGTAAATAGAGATAAGGAAGAAATATCACACAAAGATATATCCTGGTTCACGCAACTCGGGTTACGTCCAGTCCTCACAACTGTGAGATTTTCCACTAAGTGTTCAGACAGAGAACATTCTTGGTTTTACACTGTTTTTGTTAAGATATGTAAGACCCATAATTTTAAAGTATACTTTATGTATTTCAGTGTATTTTGGATATTGGCTCGGAGGCTTTATAGCCAAAGTTATTAATATTTTGGAGTTTATATGATCAAAAAGATATTTTAATGCCGATTAGAATTACTCGTCGATGAATAAATTAAATTAACTGTGGTGAATCCTTTACGAAGAATTTAGTTCGTTACGGGTGAAATAAGAATTTAACAAATATCTAGATATTTTGAGATATTTGTTAAAAGTAACTAATATATTTATATATAAATATCTATATGTATATATTTGTTTGGGGAGAAAAGAAAAGGATATAAAAAGGAAAGAAAGAAAAGGAAAGAAAGGAAAAATAAGGGAAAGAAAGACAAAGGAGAGAAAACAACATTTTCCATCCTCTTCCTCTGCCTCGCGCAAAGCTTCTCCCTCCTTCCTCCATTTTTCGTTTTCTTTGCTTCCTTTAAGAACCCAAGGCTGGGTGGGTGATAGGACAAGGATTTCTCAACTTCACTCTTCCTCTTTGATTCGAAAACGAAGAAAAACGGAGTTAGGGATTTCAAAACCGTCAAACACAAACCTCCCCGTTTCATCTAAATCTAAGCTTCGTTTCGTGAAGAGATAGAAGGGAAAGTTGCTCACTACCACGCTACGGTGCTAGGGAACCAACTTTGGAGGCGACATAGGTGGCACCTCGATAAACGGTACGGGCCCGTGATAGGCAGTACGTTTATGGTTTTCGCTTTTTGTAAATCGTGCAGACCCGTGATAGGTGGCACCTTGGTAAATAGTACTTTGGCCTGTGATAGGCGGTACATTTACAATTTACGTTATTTTAGTAAGCCGTGCAGACCCGTGATAGGTGGCACCTTGGTAAATAGTACTTTGGCCTGTGATAGGCGGTACATTTACAATTTACGTTATTTTAGTAAGCCGTGCAGACCCGTGATAGGTGGCACCTCGATAAACGGTACGGGCCCGTGATAGGCAGTACGTTTATGGTTTTCGCTTTTTGTAAATCGTGCAGACCCGTGATAGGTGGCACCTCGATAAACGGTACGGGCCCGTGATAGGCAGTACGTTTATGGTTTACGCTTTTTAGTAAATCGTGCAGACCCGTGATAGGTGGCACCTCGGTAAACGATACGGGCCCGTGATATGCAGTACGTTTATGGTTTACGCTTTTTAGTAAATCGTGCAGACCCGTGATAGGTGGCACCTCGATAAACGGTACGGGCCCGTGATAGGCAGTACGTTTATGGTTTACGCTTTTTAGTAAATCGTGCAGACCCGTGATAGGTGGCACCTCGATAAACGGTACGGGCCCGTGATAGGCAGTACGTTTATGGTTTACGCTTTTTAGTAAATCGTGCAGACCCGTGATAGGTGGCACCTCGATAAACGGTACGGGCCCGTGATAGGCAGTACGTTTATGGTTTACGCTTTTTAGTAAATCGTGCAGACCCGTGATAGGTGGCACCTCGGTAAACGGTACGGGCCCGTGATAGGCAGTACGTTTATGGTTTACGCTTTTTAGTAAATCGTGCAGACCCGTGATAGGTGGCACCTTGGTAAACGATACGGGCCCGTGATAGGCAGTACGTTTATGGTTTACGCTTTTTAGTAAATCGTGCAGACCCGTGATAGGTGGCACCTTGGTAAACGATACGGGCCCGTGATAGGCAGTACGTTTATGGTTTACGCTTTTTAGTAAATCGTGCAGACCCGTGATAGGTGGCACCTTGGTAAACGATACGGGCCCGTGATAGGCAGTACGTTTATGGTTTACGCTTTTTAGTAAATCGTGCAGACCCGTGATAGGTGGCACCTTGGTAATTGGTACTTTGGCCTGCGATAGGCGGTACAATTATGATTTACGGCCCTTCGAGGAGGGTTTTGGTTTGGAATTCCGAGTCCATGCATTTTGGCATATACGCATTGCATTAGGGTGCTTGGCACGCGAGTCGTGTTTGATTCAAGTTTATGATTGAGTGTTTTGAATTTGAGTTGTCGTGGTAATTGTGTTGAAATTGCTAAGTGATATGAATTGTTTATTGTGTGTAAGTGTGATGGGTTGTAAAACTATTTCGAAACTCAATTTGTTGTGGTGATCGTGTGGGAATTGCTAAGTGTTAAGATGTGGAATTGTGTATGAATGATTTTGAGTTAGTTTATGTATTTTTGGAAGAATATGCAGGGAAATCGATTTCCCAATCGATTGGATGAGTTACAGGGACTTCCCTAATTTGACATAATCGATTTGCCAATCGATTTTATAATATGTTTTTCAAAACCATTTAAGAAAATCGATTTGGAAATCGATTTGGCCATGCAGGAATTCAGCAAAACTGACAAAATCGATTTGGAAATCGTTTGGCATTAAGTCAGGGGCTCAGCTATTCATTCAATCGATTGCCCAATCGATTAATTTAAGCCCAGAGTGCAGATTTCACTAAAAACCTTCAGGAAATCGATTGGCTTAGTAGAAATTCTTATTTTGAGTTAGATAACAGATTGCTCAATTGATTTATCAATGTCTTGGTTAATTATGTATTACTTGATGGATTGAGAACTTTATTTTGATTTCATTTTTATTTGGCAAGTGTTATATGAACTTTTAGCATATGGAAAACCCTTTTAAGGTGCATGCTAGGTTGAAAGGTCATCTTGTGCATTTAAAAACTTAAATGTTATGTGTTAACTGTTAATTTCAGTTGGTGACCCTTTACAACTATTGTGGAAATCTGGGCTTTGCCCTCAGATGAGAGCCAGGACAATCCTACCGGTTCGTACCCTGTGGATGGGAATGTAGATGGGAATGCCTGACTGGAGCCATGTTAGGAGGATCGTACGGGGCGCGTGGAGATCACTCAGGGCGTTTAGTTTGTTTTGGAGAATGATAAGATTAGGTTGACATAGAGGGATCAAACGTCTTTCTTTTGAATTGTATTTATTTTAAAATGGAAGACTGTACCTATACTAATATTGTATGCTTGACATGTTATTTTCGATGGGTTACATGTATCACTTTTTGATGTGTAAATATTTTGGATTCATATTTGAGAAACTTTTCCGCTGGTTGTAAATTATAATGACTCAATTATTTATCCAAAGGTATTACTTTATTTATTTCTCTGTTTTATTTTAATTTCTTTTTTTAAAAAAAATACACCCTCGTTTTGAAAATCGGGGTGTTACATTGTGGTATCAGAGCTTTGGTTTGGTTTTCTTTGGGGCTGTGGAACCTTTGGTTATAGATAGTAGGTCAACCTGTAAGTTGGGAGTTGTTATCTGATCATGCGTCGGTTTAGGTGGGTTGAGTTGTCAGGTCTGCAATAATTATTATGTGATGATGTGTTCGGAAGCTAGTTTTGGAATTATTTGAAGTAGTGTTAAGACTCTACTTTGATGATGGTTTTATAGAAAAACCATGCCGCCAAGAAGGGATGACGTTCCAAGAGCCAATACTAATAGGGACGATCGAATGGCGGAGGCTATGAATAACATGGCTGCTTCTGTTGCTGCACAGACTGCTGCCAAGACTCAACGTGATCTTGAAAAGAGGGGAAGAGAGATCCCTGCTGCAGAGTCAAGAGGATTAGAAGACTTTTGTCGTTACA
Source organism: Cicer arietinum (assembly GCF_000331145.2). Classification (NCBI taxonomy): domain Eukaryota; kingdom Viridiplantae; phylum Streptophyta; class Magnoliopsida; order Fabales; family Fabaceae; genus Cicer; species Cicer arietinum. Next base: position 18,008,685 of record NC_021164.2, on the reverse strand, counting down.
ATCCTCCCAAGTTTTGAGAATTCGGAGAAGGCGGATCAATGGATCCAAGAAGTGGAGAAGATCTTCGAAATGATTAACTGTCAGGCGGGAGTGAAGGTCAACTATGCCACTTATATGCTATTTGGGGATGCTGAGTACTGGTGGAGGAGTGCAAGGTTATTGATGGGATCAGCTCACGAGGAGGTGAACTGGGAATCATTCAAAAAGAAGTTTTTAGACAAATACTTCCCGATGAGTACCAGGACTAAACTGGGTGATGATTTTCTAAAACTTCGTCAGGGGAACATGACCGTGGGCGAATATGCTGCTAAGTTTGAATCGCTATCGAG
>NC_021164.2:17986757-17987738 GCF_000331145.2 Cicer arietinum | reverse complement strand
CGATGTGGGGAGGAGGGACATTATGCTAGTGCTTGTACCTCTAATGTCCTCACCTGTTACAATTGTCGGAAGCCAGGGCACCTGGCAAGGGATTGCACGACCCCAAAGGTGGAACCAGTTGTGAATGTAGCTAGGGCTACTCGTCCTATCGCTAGAGGACGCGTTTATTGCGTGAGTGCTGAAGCTGGAAATCCATCTGGCAATCTGATTCAACGTGACTGTGAGATTGCAGGTAACACTCTAACTGCATTTTTTTATTCGGGGGCAACCCATTCCTTCATTGCTATGGATTGTGTGAATCGTTTGAAGTTATCTGTGTCGCCTCTACCTTTTGATTTGGTTGTTTCTACACCTGCTAAGACTTTGACAGTAAATTCTGCATGTTTACATTGTCAAGTAACTATACAAAATAGAGATTTCTTGATTAATTTGATTTGTTTACCTCTATAATCACTCGAGGTCATTCTCGGTATGGATTGGATGTCGTATCATTACGTGATCTTGGATTGTGCTCGTAAATTGGTTCTTTTCCTCGAACTAGGAATTGTTAAGTATCTAGCCGCTAACAAACTCTGAGTGTCGCTAAGAGAAGGGACTCATGAGTTTTTGTCCCTGGCTAATATGGAGGAAAAGATAAATGTGAACATAGAAGATGTGATGCTTGTCAATGAGTACCGGGACGTATTTCCAACGGAAATTCCAGGATTGCCACCGGTAAGAGAAGTGGAATTTTTCATTGATTTGCACCCAGAAACGGGACCAATTTCAATTGTGCCGTACCGAATGTCACCATTGGAATTAAATGAGCTCAAAGGCCAAATTGAAGATTTGTTGAAGAAGAAATTTATTAGACCAAGTGTATCACCATGGGGAGCTCCAGTTTTACTAGTTACGAAGAAGGACGGAAGCTCGCGCTTATGTGTGGATTATAGACAGCTTAATAAGGCAACTATTAAGAACCGTTATCCTTTGCCACGCATC
>NC_021164.2:17951775-17985966 GCF_000331145.2 Cicer arietinum | reverse complement strand
ATTGTGGCTCCACTGACACAACTTACCAGAAAAGATCAACCGTTCGCATGGACGGAGAAGTGTGAGGAAAATTTTCAGTTACTAAAGAGAAAATTGACGACCTCACCAGTGTTGGTATTACCGCAATCAGATGAACCCTATGAAGTTTATTGTGATGCATCTCACCAAGGTTTGAGATGTTTTCTGATGCAACACAAGAAAGTTGTAGCTTATGCCTCAAGGCAATTGAAGATTCATGAGAGAAACTATCATACTCATGATTTGGAGCATACTGTTGTTGTTTTTGCATTGAAGATCTGGAGGCACTATTTATATGGGTGCACGTTCACAGTGTTCAGTGACCATAAAAGTTTGAAATATTTGTTTGATCAGAAGGAATTGAACATGCGCCAGAGACGATGGATGGAGACTCTCAAGGATTTTGATTTCACACTGCAGTAACACCCTGGGAAGGCCAATGTAGTGGCTGATGCGTTGAGTAGAAGAAGTGTCTCGGTGTCTTCAACAATTATGGCTAGAAAACAAGAGTTGTGGGAAGCTTTTAGAGATCTACACTTGAACGTAGAGTTTGCACCGGGAATTTTGAAGTTCGGAATGATTAAGATTTCGAGTGGACTACTTGAAGACATTGCAAATTCTCAAGATGACGTCTTAATACAAGAAAAGAGGAACCTAATAGTGTAAGGGAAGACGACTGAGTTCAAGATTGGATCAGATAATATTTTGCGATGTAACGGTAGGATTTGTGTACCAGGAATTACAGATATGAGGAAAACAATCTTAGAAGAGGCTCATAAGAGCAAGTTGAGTATTCATCCTGGAGCAACAAAGATGTATCAGGATTTGAGACAGCATTATTGGTGGTCAGGAATGAAGAAACATGTAGCGGAGTATGTATCAACTTGTCTAACTTGTCAAAAGGCGAAGGTGGAACATCAGCGACCTGCTGGGATATTGCAACCTTTAGATATACCTGAATGGAAGTGGGACGATATTTCCATGGATTTTATAACTGGATTGCCAAAAACAAGGAGAAAGAATGATTCTATATGGGTGATAGTGGATCGACTGACTAAATCCGCTCACTTTTTGCCAGTAAAGACCACCTACAAGGTAGATCAGCTAACAGAGATCTACATTGCTGAAATTGTGAGGTTACACGGGGTACCATCGAGTATTGTATCAGACCGCGATCCGAAGTTCACATCACATTTTTGGGGAGCATTGCACGAAGCATTGGGAACGAAACTACAATTGAGTTCAGCTTACCATCCACAAACGGACGAACAGACTGAAATGACGAATCAGTCACTGGAAGATCTGTTGAGAGCATGTGTATTAGATGACAGGGGAAGTTGGGATGATGTACTTCCGTTGATTGAGTTCACCTACAACAATAGTTTCCACGCAAGTATCGGAATGACACCATATGAGGCTTTATATGGACGCAAGTGTCAAACGCCCTTGTGTTGGTATAAGGACGGTGAAAGTATGATTGTCGGACCAGAGATGGTGCAACAGACTACAGCTAAGGTAAGGAAGATCAAGGAGAAAATGACGACTTCACAAGATCGTCAGAAGAGTTACGCGGACTTTTAGAATTCGAACAGGGTGACCATGTATTTCTACACGAATTGGGCCTGTTGCTTATCGGATTGCGTTGCCTCCGATACTGTCCAATATTCATGACGTGTTTCATGTGTCACAGTTGAGGAAATATCTTGCAGATCCATCTCATGTGATCGAATCAGACACAATCTAGCTAAAGGATAACCTGTCGTTCGAAGTGCCACCTGTGAGAATTGATGACCGGAAGATTAAACGATTGAGGACCAAGGATGTTTCGTTGGTCAAGGTGATTTGGAACCTAATTACTGGAGATGTGACTTGGGAACTGGAGAGCAAGATGGGAGAACAACACCCAGAATTATTTATCGACGCATAGTTTCGAGGACGAAACTAATTTTAGGGGGGTAGAAATGTAAGACCCATAATTTTAAAGTACACTTTATGTATTTTTGTGTATTTTGGATTTTGGCTCGGAGGCTTTTTGCCCAAATTAATAATATTTTGGAGTTTTAATGATCAAAAAGTTACTTTGATGCCGATTAGAATTACTCGTCGATAAATAAATTGAATTAAATGCGATGAATCTTTTACGAAGAATTTTATGCGTTACGGGTGAAATGGTAATTTTAATGAATAAAACTAATTTTAGGGGGGTAGAAATGTAAGACCCATAATTTTAAAGTATACTTTATGTATTTCAGTGTATTTTGGATATTGGCTCGGAGGCTTTTTAGCCAAAGTTATTAATATTTTGGAGTTTATATGATCAAAAAGATATTTTAATGGCGATTAGAATTTCTCGTCGATGAATAAATTAAATTAACTGCGGTGAATCCTTTACGAAGAATTTAGTTCGTTAAGGGTGAAATGGGAATTTAACAAATATCTAGATATTTTGAGATATTTGTTAAAAGTAATTAATATATAATATATATATATAAATATCTATATGTATATATTTGTTTGGGGAGAAAAGAAAAGGATATAAAAAGGAAAGAAAGAAAAGGAAAGAAAGGAAAAACAAGGGAAAGAAAGACAAAGGAGAGAAAACAACATTTTCCATCCTCTTCCTCTGCCTCGCGCAAAGCTTCTCCCTCCTTCCTCCATTTTTCGTTTTCTTTGCTTCCTTTAAGTTCGAGAATTGAAACCCAAGGCTAGTGGGTGAGAAAGATCAAGTTCCCAACTCCTTCCTCCTTCTCGGATTCGAAAACGGAGTTAGGGATTTCAAAACCGTCAAACACGAACCTCCCCATTTCATCTAGACCTAAGCTTCGTTTCGCGAAGAGATAGAAGGGAAATTTGCTCACTACCACGCTACGGTGCTAGAGAACCAACTTTGGAGGCGACGCTGCGAGCAGAGATTTTACCGGATTTACTCGCGGTTCCGTAATCGAACGTGAAAGCTAACGTGAAGGTAAGGGCTCCTTCCAAACTTTTAGTTTGCATTTAGGGACTTATCTGTGATTGTGTGGAAAAGAATTTTGTTAGGGTTAGAGTGTTGATTTGGGGGAAAATGAATCTAAGGCTTTATGGGTAAAATCTTAGAGTTAGGTTTTGATTATATTGATGAATGTTTCGTGGAAAATGAATTTAAACTCATTTATGAATGATTTTGAGTAAACGAAACTTGTTGTGTTTGAGTGGTGGATTGTGTTGTTTTGTGTTCGTCGTATTTGACGTGTTCTTAATTAATACTGATGAAATTTGATGTGCGTATGGTTGGATTCTGTGGAGAAATGAATTGATGTGTTATGGTGTGAGTTGTGGATTAGATCTGATAATAGGTTTGAGTTTGTTTTGTATGGAATTTGAAAACCATTAGAGTTAAACGAGTATTAAGAATGGGGAATCTCTTAATCTTTTAGTAAATCGTGTTGACCCGTGATAGGTGACACCATGGTAACTGTACTGACCCGTGATAGGTGGTACATTTACGATTTCCGCTTTTTCTTTTAGTAAATCGTGTTGACCCGTGATAGGTGACACCATGGTAACTGTACTGACCCGTGATAGGTGGTACATTTACGATTTCCGCTTTTTCTTTTAGTAAATCGTGTTGACCCGTGATAGGTGACACCTCGGTAAACTGTACTGACCCGTGATAGGTGGTACGTTTATGATTTACGTTTTTTAGTAAATCGTGCTGACCCGTGATAGGTGGCACCTCGGTAATTGGTACTTTGGCCTGCGATAGGCGGTACAATTATGATTTACGGCCCTTCGAGGAGGGTTTTGGTTTGGAATTCCGAGTCCATGCATTTTGGCATATACGCATCGCATTAGGGTGCTTGTCACGCAAGTCGTGGTTGATTCATGTTTATGATTGAGTGTTTTGAATTTGAGTTGTTGTGGTATTTGTGTTGAAATTGCTAAGTGTTATGAATTGATTATTGTGTGTAAGTGTGATGGGTTGTAAAACTATTTCGAAACTCAATTTGTCGTGGTGATCGTGTGGGAATTGCTAAGTGTTAAGATGTGGAATTGTGTATGAATGTGATTGAGTTAGTTTATGTATTTTTAGAAGAATATACAGGGAAATCGATTTCTCAATCGATTGGATGAGTTACAGGGACTTCCCTAATTTGACATAATCGATTTGCCAATCGATTTTATAAAATGTTTTTCAAAACCATTTAAGAAAATCGATTTGGAAATTGATTTGGCCATGCAGGAATTCAGCAAAACTGACAAAATCGATTGGCATAATCGATTGCCCAATCGATTGATTTTAGCCCAAAGTGCAGATTTCACTAAAAACCTTTAGGAAATCGATTTGGAAATCGATTGGCTTAGTAGAAATTCTTATTTTGAGTTAGATAACAGATTGCTCAATTGATTTATCAATGTCTTGGTTAGTTATGTATTACTTGATGGATTGAGAACTTTATTTTGATTTCATTTTTATTTGGCAAGTGTTATATGAACTTTTAGCATATGGAAAACCCTTTTAAGGTGCATGCTAGGTTGAAAGGTCATTTTGTGCATTTAAAAACTTAAATGTTATGTGTTAACTGTTAATTTCGGTTGGTGACCATTTACAACTATTGTGGAAATCTGGGCTTTGCCCTCAGATGAGAGACAGGACAATCCTACCGGTTCGTACCCTGTGGATGGGAATGTAGATGGGAATGCCTGGCTGGAGCCATGTTAGGAGGATCTTACGGGGCGCGTGGAGATCACTTAGGGCGTTTAGTTTGTTTTGGAGAATGATCAGATTAGGTTGACATAGAGGGATCATACGTCTTTCTTTTGAATTGTATTTATTTTAAAATGGAAGACTGTACCTATACTAATATTGTCAGCTTGACATGTTATTTTCGATGGGTTACATGTACCACTTTTTGATGTGTAAATATTTTGGATTCATATTTGAGAAACTTTCCCGCTGCTTGTAAATTATAATGACTCCATTATTTATCCAAAGGTATTACCTTATTTATTTCTCTATTTTATTTTAATTTCTTTTAAAAAAAAATACACCCTGGTTTTGAAAATCGGGGTGTTACAAGATACACCTTGATCTGTAACAACAATTCCTTTCCACCCAGATAAGATTCAATCAAGTCACCTATCAATCTTGAGAGGATTTTACAATTCACATTTTAACCATAAAAGGATTTTTACAAAAAACTACTCAAACTATAAACAACCCTTATAGTTTTAAGTTTACACAATAATGATTTAAAGAGATTTGTAGAATCTGAGTATGCTCAACTTGTGATTGAGAATAGATTTTTTTATGAAAGAACTCAGTAATACAATCTGGATATATGAAGATGAGTTCAGAACCGATACTTTTTCAAATGAGAAGCTTGCAAGTATGTAAGTGTATGTGATTGATGGATTTTCTTAGCACTTGAAGTTCTAAGTTTTCCTTGAGCTTGAAGTACCTTTTATAGGCTTCAAGGAGGTTGATGAAAGATATTATGGCTGTTGAAAAAGATGTCTTCTGTCATGTGTCAAACTTGACCAAAGACAAGACTTTTAAACTTTGAATGTTCCTGTTTTGAACATTATGCGTTTATGCTTCTATGTTAATAATGTCTGGTCTGTAGCTTCTCATTCTTGACTGTGATGATCTTTTGTTTATACACACAAACATCTTAGAGATGTGCTTAATCGATTCTGATTAAGACTGTCTTTTGATTCATGCAAAACAGGCTGAAGAATGATGAAATAAGGTTGGAGAATGATGTAACAAGGCTGGAGAATGATGGTCAGTAAGCTGGAGAATATTCGTATCATTCTGAACTGATGTCAGAATATTAGAGAATGATGTTGATCATTCTGGAGAAAGATGTTTGCTGCAGAAGATCAAGTGTAACAAGTTGGATAATGTTTATCAATCTGGAGACTGATGTTACACTGCTGGAGAATGATCATTTGACACTTTTGCTTTGAGTTGTGCCTTTTAATCTTTGATCCTTTTGAGTGATTCTTTTGCTCATATGAGAGTTGCATATTCTTAGTATATGTATTGGAAATCCATTCGTGATTTGTGAGAGCTTTCCTTGCATTAAAAACTGATTCGATCTTGCTTGCTGAAAATGACAGAACCGTGGAGAACATTTTTGGTTTTTTAAATTATGTCAAGAACGTTCTTGGTTCAATTTTGTTCATTTTTAGCACTTTCTTTAAACTGATTTCTCTTGCATTTGCTTTGTACCTATGTTGGATTATTCCACTAAAAAATACATGTTAAATTAACACATAATTGAGAATCATAATTAGAGTCTTTAATTAATTTATTATTTATTTACATCAAAACATTAATTTGAGATTTTCCCTCAACAATATAGAGCCCTCCCTCGCTCCCAGTAGTGCCTCTTGACAAATAGCAGTGGTGTTTGTCCATTTCTTTCTAAAATAATTTTAAGTAATTATAGAAAGAAAAATTGACGGTGGCCGAATTGTTCGCTTAATTTGAGTTTGTTCTTCTTGACGTATAAACAATTGAATAAATCCTTCTACGATTGAGAAAGACTCATCCATTACTAATTTGGACTATCTTTATTCAGCTCACTATACACTCAACAACCTTAAACTCGACCCACTCTAATTTTTTAGGTTTAAATCTACATATTATTGAAATAAATTATGGTATTGCTATATAGCCATTATGTTGTTTTGAAAGGAAGGTGTAAAAGGAAGTTAATATTCAAGATAAACAAATTTCGCTTCCAATCTAAGGGATCCGATTCTTGCAAATGAAATTTTGCTTAAAAATAATTGTTTTTCACTATAAGAATATATTTAGAATGATTCTAACATATACAGTTTTTCTTGTGCACAAGTCATGGTGATCTAGTTTTAATGATTTACTATCATATTGAGTATAAAATAGAGTTTTCTCTCTTATGTTTGTAAAAATCACGGTTGCATACTATCTAGCCTCTAACAATGAGATTGAAACTTCATTTACCGAACACCCTTTTGAAGAAGATCTTGTGTTCATTGTATCATCTGTTCCTACGTAGAATCCGGGTTCACTTGGTTTTGGGATTAAATTTCCGCCTTTTAACATAAAAACCACAGACGACATATTAGGCCTATTTTCTGGTTGATGTTGTACACACAATAGACCCACATGAATGAATCTTAATATGTCTGAAGATATTGCCTCATCATATAATATGTCCGCTATCAACTCCATTGGTCTTTCTTCAATCCATAGTCTCCATGCCTAAAATAAGATCAAAGTTACAACAAGAATGACCTCAACTCAAAAACAAAAAGGTGATACATTACAAGAGAAACGCTAATTTTCCAACAGCTAAACTCTAAAATTTAAAAAATCCAATGACAATGTGACCATTTTGAGTGATATCCAAGAGACATGTAGCCGTCGAAATCAGAGGGTCACTAATTAGTGTATCGCAAGATTAAGAAATTAAAAAGTATACATTTCAAACTTACATGACCAAGAAGGTTAAGATGATGGCGAGGTTCACAAAATCCACGGTTCTTCCTCCCGCTAATTATCTCAAGTACAATGACACCAAAGCTAAAGACATCAGATTTTATTGAAAAAGATCCATGCACCGCATATTCCGGAGGCATATAACCACTAAAAAAAAATAAAGCAATGAAGTTAGAAGAGCTAAAAAATTATTAAAAGAGGTCCATGAACATTGTAATAGAAATAAGTAAGTGAAATTTACTATGTTCCCATCACTCTATTTGTATTAGCCTCAACTTCATCTTCTACAAATGATCTGGCTAGACCAAAATCTGATATCTTTGGGATCATATCAATATCAAGAAGAATATTGCTTGTCTTGAGATCTCTATGTATGATTCTCAGTGTAGAATCTTGATGGAGATATAACAGCCCCCGAGCAATCCCATCAATAATTTCCAAGCGCTTTGTCCAATCTAGTAATTTACTTCGTGTATTATCTAACAAATTTCACATTTCTAAGTTAGCATGAGAACAATATTCTAAAACAAAAGTAGAATCAAGATAAATAAATTAATTTGGTTGGAGTGGAAGGTCAAACCAAAAATAAAGTAATCCAAGCTTCTGTTAGGCATGAACTCATAGATCAACAACTTCTCATGATGATGAATAGAACAACCAAGAAGTTTTACAAGATTACGATGTTGAAGTGTTGCCATTAATTTAACTTCATTTTTGAACTCCTCAGTTCCTTGTCCTGATGTTTTAGAAAGTCTCTTAACGGCAATCTCTTGTCCATCTGCTAATATACCCTAGTAATTATTTAAAACAATTTAGTACATTTGTCCTTTAATACTTTGTGAATTATTGTGAGAAATTAACTTGGTATGGTAAGCAAAACTTTACCTTGTATACTGGTCCAAAGCCACCTTCTCCTAACTTGTTTCTGTTAGAGAAGTTATTTGTGGCATTATCAATGGTTGAAAAATCAAATACTGTTGCCAACTCATCTTCTTTATTTTCCTTGTTTTCTTTCTTGTGGTTCCATTTAATTAACTTTTTTATATACCCTGAAATATTGTAAGAAACAGAGATATAAAAATTGCCTATAATTAACGATTTGGTTTTAGTTGTTTAATGTAACAAAAGGAAAGAGGCATTGTTGAAATAACAATCAAATTTAGAATTGAAGAATATTTGTTTCAATTCACTCTAACTAATTATGTTTTCATTACAATAATTATAATATTGAACTATTGAAGCATATCAAGAAATTTTCATTAGGCTTACCAAGCTTCTTCCTAAATGTTGATGAGACCAACAAAAGAACTGTAAGTGCTATGATGAATGCAATAATTACTCCAAGAATCCCAGCAAGCTTCTTCATATTCAAGTTCTTCTTATTCTTTATATGATCTGATCATAGTCGAAGAAATAGTCAATCAATAAGCAATTAGGAGGATAGTATAAAAAATACAAAGAAATAAGGCATTTATAGAGAACAACTATTTGGTGTTTGGTTCAAAATCATTTGTTATTACAAATAGATTAGGTAAGATGAGGTGATGGACCGATAGCTCTCAAGAATGATTTATTTTATTTCAAGTGATTACACCTAGGAAGAAATTATGTTTATGGTATATGAGTTCTTTAACTACTTCAAAGAAAATTAAGTTAGATGATAAGTGTTTTAAGAACTGAAGTTGTAGATCAATTACGAATAAAAATAATATTTTGATTGATTGAGATGTAAATAATGTTTATAATGGACATTTATAGATTGAAAGCTAAAATCAAATTTTTTGTTAGCTATTATTGTAGCTTACTAAAAATTGTGTTCTAAGTGTTGTGACTAGGACTAAACTTGTGTTGTTTGTGTTTGTGTCTCAAAACTCATTATCAATAAAATAAAAAAGCTACACAAGTCAATATCAATTTAAATTTTTAATGTAACTTTAATAAATAAATAAAAGTATAAATTTGTGTTGTTTACAATAAGTGTCACTTTAATAAATCTTAATTTTCAAAGTAACTTTAATAACTTTTTTCAATTGTATCATTCAATTATTAGTATGTACACTATTTTCAAAGCATTAATTCAACTTTGTACTTTCTTTAATTCTTTTCATAATAAGATACTATTGAATTAACAAAAATTAATGTATCAAAAATTAATGTATTTGCTACATATTATATAGAAAATACATCAACTTTTGTTTATTTGATTCTCTCAAATAAAAAAAATAGAATATAACTGGTACGTTGTGCGGGTGTAATTTGTAAAATATTATTTCAGTATAAATTTTTTAAAAAGTTTGAAGGTGATATTTATGGTGTATAAATGTATTAATCTGATCGGAAAAAATGTTTCAAATTTATAAGTTTTCTAATTTATAAGAATAGTGGTTGTATAACAAAAGAATAAATTGAATGGAAACAATTGAAAAATTTATAATAAAATGAGTGATTTTCACTCTAAAAAATATGATTAAAAAAAGATGAGTTAGTGTTTTGTATACACAATTAAAAAGATTTAAATAAAATGAGTGATTTTCACTCTAAAAATATTATTAAAAATATGAGTGATTGTTTGTATACATTTTGTTGTGTTTTAAACATTCAATCATTATAGAATATATACTTTCTTCCTATAAAAAATAGAATATATATTTTACAATCATTGATTTGAGATATATTTGTAAGCATTGGTTTTTATATGATCATTATTTTTATTTATGTTTTACTTTTTATCTTGAGTACTTTTATTTCTTTATTCTTTTTTTGACTAATTGAATGAACTATTATTTCTTATATTTTATATTTCATGTCTCATTTCTACTTAAATTTTTGATAACTAATTCTTAATTAGAGGTGTTATGTCACATGTTTCTTCCAAAAATATTTTGATTTAATTATCCTTTTTGGAGACTGTATATAATGAATAAACTCAAAGTGTTATTTTTTACGATAAAAATACGAAATAATATTGGGAATGATAAGGAATCACTATTTGATTTTTTATTATTTTTGCCGTTAATTGAAGCTATGCTTTGATTTATGCTTCATCCAATCTATACGTTTAATATTTTGAAATAAGTGTTTTTATTTTCATGAACAATTTATATAGAAAAATACTTACTTTGTATTAAAGAAATATAATATGTATATGAGCACTAATAACAGAAAAATAAACACAAATTATATATTATTTTAAAAATACTTAATATATAATTTAACATATAAAAAAAATATTATTTGTTGGTTTTTTGTTCTGTTTTTAGTTTTGCAATGATTTGCTAATTTAGATGTGTGTTTTAATATTTTTTATTTATTTTAATTTAAACTTCATTGGATTGTTTATGCATAAGTTTGATTATTGATTTTTCATGTGATTATTATGTTTTTATATATTTTGTGGTAATTTATGGTTGCTATATTTTAATTAATAAAATGTAATTAAAAAATTGTAATGTATTTATATACAATGAATTAAAAAGTAATTAACAATTAAATCAAATTTGTAATGGAAATTATATTTTTATTGTTGTTTTCTTAATTATAGCAACAAAGAATTAGTAGAATGTGAAATAAAAAATAAATGAATTTTAGAGGTGTCACATCCTACTATTGAATGATACCACATTCTACTATTGAATGATGAGACAAAATTAATGTTATATGACATATAAAGATGTAATGTGTCAACATATTATTTTGTAGTTTGATTTAATATATTATATTAATTGATGATAATATTTATAATAGGGGAGATTGTGCTAATAGTTGAAAAAAAAAGTTTTATAAAATGACTTTTTTTTATTAATAATAATTTGTTAATATATATGAAATGAAGTGACTATCATTAGGTCAGGAGGGAGTATTTTTCAAGGCATGCAAAGGTCATTAGGCTCATTTAAATAAAAGAGTCAAGCTAGAGTATTCCATTTTTTCCACTCACGCGTTATTGTCTAACGATTTTATAATAAAATGGGTGAAATGAATGGATATGGATCCTCTCATTTTTTCTCTTTTATTTTCTCTTTTGATGTTTGGATAGAGATAAATACATGTTTCAATAATCTCTTTATCTTTTCTCTTTTTATTTATTTATTTATTTATTTATCAAATTCATCAAAATTGTTGTGTCTATCTCTCTAAACTTGAGAGAGAAAATAAGAGAGAAAAAAGAGATTATCTAAATCCAAATTTAATATCTTATTCAAAAAGCAACCAGGATTAAATGTGAAATGAAATTATTGAGAAACAGAGAATGTGAAATGAAATTACCTAGTTCTGAAGATGCAAGTCGTAGGTAAATGTCTTGTCCTTGGTCCACATGTTCTCTCATGTCAACAATGCTATCAAACCAAAGCAAGCAACCACTCCCACCATCTCTAACATCTAAATTTGCATATCCAATGCAAGTACAGTTTTTCAAACACACATTCTTACATTCATCAAGGCTCAACCTCTTATCAAACCAAGATGATGATGTGTCAGGCAACTTCACATTTGTGTATGCCAAAAACTCATCTCCATTAACACAATTCAATTTAGTTCTCCTTATACATCCACCAGTCCAATCTGATGAATCCCATTTTGATTGAAATTTTGGTATAAAACCATCCAAACATTTACAAATTGGAGAGTCATTAATATTGCAGTTTGAGTTTACACCACACATTGCGTAATTTTCACAGTCATCTAATGGGCGTGAAATTATAGCCTCCCAATCTTGAGTCCTATCCGACCAAACGAAACGTTGCGAATTTCCTGATTGATCTAGAATAAATCTAGTAATCATCGAACTATTCAACGTTTCGTAATCGGATGAGACTTCTTTGTTAGTTAACACGAATGAAAAATTAAAGTATCTATGCATTTGCCATGAAATTCCAGTAAAAATATATCCATTCCATGACCCTCCTCTATGAAGAATTTTTGCTCCTTTAGCAACAATCAATTGAGGATAACCACGAGTATCCATCCGATACGAAAACTCACCGTCGGAAGGATCGTCAGGACTTTTCCAAGATTTGATATATTTATAAGGACCTGTAAGTAAATTAGTTCTCAGCTTCATTCCAGGAAGGAAAGTATTACCAGGATAATCAAAGCTTTCCCATAATGTGGTGTTGTTCGCATCATTCGCAACAAGGTTTCCTGAATCTAACAACTGCACAACTGTGATCCTTGATGAATTGGAGGACCAAATTTTACCTGTTACAAATCATATAATCAAATAGATGAAGATTCATTTCTTAGGAAAAATAAGTTTGACAATATACTAACTATCTAACTAACTATACTTCCTCCGAATGAAATATAAACAAAAATAATAGTTGTTTTTTTATATTTCAGTCTGAATCTGAAGAGAGTAGTAACTAACTCAAACGAGAATTGTAACTAAGTTGAGAGTTGTAACTAACATATAAGCAAGCGATAACTAACTCATTAATGATAGATATTTTTATTACTATTAATACCTCTTGATCCATCAAGAATAAGAAGGCTTCCTTCTTCGGTGAGTTTGAGTATTACAGATGAGTTTTGTATTGGATTATCTGTATTAGCAACCCATACAATAATCCTTGGTGATATGGTTTTGTACCATATACCAAAGTATTGACGTTGTGGATCTCCAAAGTTGAAAAAACCTGCTTCAAAGATTCCAGTTGAAGAAACAAGGGTGTCATTATATTGAATAAATTGATTTGGTGTTATAGTTGTAAGAGTGTTTTGTTTAGAAAAAGTTTGTATAGAGAAAAAAAAGAAAGTATATGCAAATAGCATTAGAACCTTGTTATGGTTCTCCATTAATGTGTTTGTGTGGGCTGGTGCTCAATGATCATTTTCATTTTATTAAATACCAAATTCAATTGAGACGGCTTACGTAGTCCAAGTCTTCTTAGGGGATAATGATTGATGCTACATTTCAAACAAAATCTCCAAGTTTGTGGTGTATAATCTTAGTCCACTCACATTATCGCTTGATATCTTGACTAAGTGTTAATTGAATTGTTTTGAAGGGAAGACTTTTGTCGGGGTACTTCGGGGAATGTCGACACGCTAATCTCAATATTTAGGGCCACTAAACATTAGCTATATATGCATTTCTTTATATATATATAATTTTATTTTAGATTTTTATATTAAATTTAATTCATTTTTTCACAAAATAGGTTCGTTGCGTGAGTACTGTGAATTCTTATCAATTTGAGATTTGAGTTATTTTTAATATATTCTCTCATGTTCATCACTATTATGTTTAGTACGTGGATATAAATGATAGTTGATCCGATTAATAGATTTTGAAAAAAAATAGTTTTTATAGAATTTAAATTATCTCTCTAAAATCGATTTGTAAGGTGAAGAGTATCATCTTTATAAAGTTTTATTAAACTTTATCTCTTATTAATACGTGAGATTTGAGTTTTTTCTAATAATTTAAAGTTGATATGCGACTAATCATTCACATTTGAATGCAACAACTTTTTAGTGTTTCGTGTAATATAATGGAAAGGAAATGAGAGTGAAGGGCCAAAAGAACGAATGTTGCAAAATTTAATGACAAACTGACAATTAATTTCATATTTGTGTTGTGTACCACTTATGTCGAGTAGTGTATACTAGTGTTTTAAATTGTATTTGGAGTCACTACACTTACAAACATTGAGACATTTGTGATATATATTGCAATAGCTTCAACATGATTTAAATTTTTAGCAAAATTACATTTCATGTTTTTTATATTATTTAGTTGTAACACATTCATCATTTTTTTTACATAGTTCCTTTGTGTTTTAAAAAGTATATGAAAATGTTCTTTATCTTCTTGTTTTTCCATTTAGCTTCATTTTTCAAATAAAAAAAATATGAGGTTTATTGAAAATGTTTGATGTGGCGGTGACCCATAAGATTATTATGAATAATTTATTTTTAATGTAATTTTTTAGTATTGAGTCAAAAATATAATTTTATTCCAAATTAAAAACCCAAATTATAATTTTAGAGATTTTCAAATCTTCATCTTCTTTGTAGCTTTAGGGTTCAAAGTAAAAGAAGAATATATATATATATATATGACTCATAAAAATCTAAAAAAGTTTCAGAAAAACCTAAAAATTGTGGATCCAATTGCAGAGTTGACTTTGAGAGTGACTTCATAGCTGCAACTTTATCTTCCTCTCTGATTCATAATTTATCCCTTTATTTTAATATGAGTTTCATTTAATTTTTTTGCATATATATTAAAAAATACAATGATAAAAAAGTATATAATAATCATTTACACCAAAAACAAAATGCTATCAATACACTCTTTTACATATTTTCTCAACACACTCCTTCTTATTAGTTGAAATTTACATTGAACTCACTAAATCATTTAGGACCATAATTTGGTGGACTCCCTTAAAAATTCAACTAATAATAAAAGAGTGTGTTCAAATATATGTATTAGAGAATATTGTTATCATTCTTTTTATAAAATTACCTTTATTAATTACTAGTATCCAAATAGATACTCTGTCTACTTTATAAATTTGGTAAAGTGTATTTATATTTATTGAATTTCTTTATATACTATTTATTGAATTTTCTTAAATAAATCTGCCATTGAAGATTGCTTAATTGCAATTAGAAAATTATTAGAAAACAAAAGTAAACAATGGAAAGAAAGAAAAAAAAAAGAAATGGTAGAATGATAACTCCCGATGTAGGTTTTAGACATTATTATTATTTTTTTTAAATAGTTTTTAAAAGTTAAGAATTGAGCAGTTAAAGATTTTTTATTTAAAACAACTGCAAAGGACATTTTTGTAATAAAAAAGTAGACTACACTAAAATGGTGTATTACCTTTATTATTAGTACATATAGTTGTTAATTATTGGTTGGTTTTCTATTATCATAAATATAATGTGGATTTGATACTTTAAAAATAGGACACATAATAATAAATAATAATAATAATAATAATGATTTGATGGTTCAATTAAAATTATATTAAAAATTAAAATTACACTTATTTTAAAGATTTTTTTTACTAAAATTATATTTATTGTTAGACAGAAAAGAGTATATAATACAAAGAGCTCGCAGTATAGTATCATCCACCCATTTTAGAAAAGGATCTACTAGTGCCTTTATGATTTTAATTATTTAACTTAAGCATAATTAAAAAAAGAAAACAATAATGACTCGAAACTTTAAACCGAAGCCAAAAAAGGAACAAGGACGAGGAATGGGAGATCAAATCAAGAGGTTAAGGGTAGAAACTAACCGGTTTCTCTGTCAAGGATGCTTTCAATTTTGGAATTAGATGAGGGAAATTGCTTGCCCTGGCAGAGAATATATGTAGAATTGGGTATAGAGACTAACCCACCCCATTTAATTAGTTTCGTTTAAATCAACATGTTAAATAGATTGAGTTATCTCATGATCCTTAAAAGATAACGAGTTGTAATACATTGATTTAAGTTTGCACCACTTTAATTCTTAGAAGGCTTATCACTAACGACAATCTTATTGGTTTTGATATCTTTTATTATATGTCTAAGCTTTGTATTCGCAAAATAGGTTTCATTAGTGTGAAAACCGACATGGCAAAAGCCTATAATAAAGTGGATTGAGACTTCGTTAACAAAACTCTTTGTGCTATGGGTTTTTCAACCAACCTCATTAACATTATCATGAGATATGTCTCTATGATGATTTTTTTCATTCTCATTAATGAGAAATTGTCCCAGAGTTTCATCTCTCAAAGAGGTCTCAGAAAAAGGAAACTTTTCTTTTTATGTGTTGAGGTTTAATATGGTCTTACCAAGAAAGCACAAGAGAATAGATTTATTCATGGTATTAAAATTGCTACGAATGCTCTTGAAATGACTCGTCTTTAGTTTGTAGATGACAACCTTATGTTTTGTAGGCTACAAAAGAGGATGTTAAAAATCATTGTCTTATTTTTTATAATTATCAAAAAGCTTTATGGTCAACTTGTTAACATAGATAAATCTAAGCAAATTTATAGCAAAAGAGTCCCTGAGGATTTCAAAATCATTTGTCACGATTGGCTCCCTATAAAAATTGTTCATATGTTTTCTAAATATTTAGGTCTCCCTTCAAACATTGGTAGATCTAACAAAGTTGATTTTGATGTTCTGAAGGATAGGATCTGGAAAAGTTATACAATTGAAAAGAAAAGTACTCTATTTTTCATGAAGATGCACTATTATAAAAGCAGTGGCTCAATCAATCTCCACCTACATTTCGAATTGTTTTATTCTTTCTAAAAGGCTTTGTAAGAAACTTGATAACACGATTTGTAATTTTTGGTGGGGCAACAAGAACAATGAGAGAAAAGTCCAATTGGAATAATAATTGGCCCTCTCATAAAAATGGGTTTAAAGTTTGGAGTAAGAATCCTTCCCAATGTTAACATTAACTATGTCAAAGATCTCATGGTGGACATTCCTCGTGGCTAGAATGAAGATATAATTGATCATATGTTCATCCTTTTAAAGCTGATCAAATAAAACAAAAGCCCATCCCTTCACACTTGATTATCGATATCCTCTATTGAAAGGGCACTAAGGATATGCCCAAGTCTATTAAATCGGGTTACCACACAATCATGAGTTGGAAGGATCAATATTCATCGTCCCCTACTAGTCATTTGGAATTTGAAGAATCCCCCAAAAGTGATCCATTTTCTCTGGAGCATCCTTAACAATTGTTTACTTATCAGACCTAACCTATGAAAGAGAGATATCCAATGCCCTATCATTTTCCTAGATGTGGGACTCACATCGAGTACTTAAGCCACATATTCATGTTGTTGAAGCCTTTGTGAAGGTGCAAACACGAGAAGGAGGGTTGAATTGTGTTTAACTAAGTTGATAACTTTTTCATTATTTGAGTAAATTGAGATTCATCCTTACATTTTAAGAATTTTACCCATGTCCACCTAGTGTAATCATCTACTATAACAAAATCATATTTATTTCCACTTAGAGAGGCTATTTTCACTAACCCAAAGAGATGTATATGTAAAAGCTCAATGGATTTTGAGGTAGAGACTGAGTTCTTAGGGGTAAATGAGTTCTTTATTTGTTTTCCTTATTGACAAACTTCACATATAATTTTCGTTTTGTAACTAAGCTTAGGTAGACCTCTGACTAGTTGAAGTTTATTCAGTTTTAAAATTAATCAAAGGTTTGCATGGTCTGATCTTTTGTGCCAAATTAGTTTCTCTTAATTTACTAACAGACACTTAAAATCTTGTTTCTCTAGACTAACATATTTATCTTATAAATGTTGTTTTGCCTTTGACCTGTAAAGAGTACAAATCCATTATTTTGACTAATTGCCTTGCATGTTTTTTGATTAAATACAATATCATAATTATTGTCACTTAACTAACTAATACTTAATAAATTATGCTTACGATCTTTAACAAATAAGACATCTTTAATATAAGGGGAAATATCATTACCAATTGTGCCTTAACTAATGATTTGACCTTTTAGTTTTCCTCCAAAAGTAATCGTGCATTCTTTGCCCAATGTTAGTTCTTGGAACATAGATTTTTCTCCCGTCATGTATCACAAGCATACATTTTCCAGGTACCATGATTGTTGTTTTAACTTGATTGTCGATGACATCTGCAACATAGACAATTTTGTTCTCAGGTACCCAAATTTGGTTGGGTCCTAGTTTATTAGTCTTGAAATGTTTCTTGTCTTTTCTTGTATTTAACATGGGACAAGATAATTTGTAGTGACCTTTTCTGAGAGCAAAAAGTACACAAGATATTAGAGGGAATAAGTTTAGGTTCAGTTATAGTTTCTTCAAATCCTAGATCTTTTTTACTATTTCTACTAACTCCATATATCATATAAGCGTACTTGCTTCTTTCCATACCATTAGGAAGAAAATCTTGAAATACTTCTTCATGTTTATTAGAGTTACATGTGGTATTTTCATTTGATGTTGAAATATGATTACTTTTAAGAGTTAGATTTTCAAACTTAAGTTCAACAATATCGGTTTTCAGAGTTGCATTTTCTATTTTAACTTCACCCCTTTGATTCTTTAAAACATTAATTTCTTCAGTTAGGTTTGCATTTTCTTTCTTAAGTGTTTTCATTTTTAAAGACAAGTTGTGATTCTTATTCAAAAAGTCATTTATAAAAGTAATTAAACCAGATCGAGTTAAGTTAGAATATACCCCAATCTATTCATCTTCTTATTTAATTCTAGAGTCAGAATCTATATTGGATCTAGAGGCATAGTTGGTATGAGACATCCGAGCCAAATCTACTTGGTCTTCATCATTATAGGGTTAATCAGAATCATCCCATGTACTCATCAAACTCTTCTTCATGGATTTGAAATATTTCCTCTAATGTTTCCCTTTCTCTAGATGTGGATATTCTGACTTGATATGTCAAAGTTCATTGCATCCATAGAAGACGATGTTTTTCTTTTTAGATTTATCATCATTTCCTCTATTTGATTGCTTGGAATATCTTTGGGGAAATTTCTTATTTCTATTGTGCCACATCTTTTCAATTTTTTTAGATATGAAAACCAATTCATTTTCCTCAAAGTCTTCATTTTGATTATTTTATTTTGTTGTTGCCATAAAAAATTTCTTCTACTTGGACTTCAAAGCCAAGATTGGTTCCTTCTTCTTGGGCTCATCCTCTGTAAGTTCAATTTCATGTGATCTAAAAAAATGGATTAATTCTTCCAACTTAAGAGTATTTAGTTCGTTTGCTTCCTGAATGAAAGACTTCTTAGTATTTTCTTCACATGATCAACAATAATATAACTCTTCTCAAGTATCTTTAATCCTGAGGCCAGAGTCTAGAATTTGGAAAACATTGTTTCAATATCTTCATCTTCTTCCATCTTGAACAACTCATACTTTTTTACTAGGAGGATAGCCTTGCTTCTTGAACTTTCTTCCTTCCTTCATAGGTCAGAATCAGACTATCATAAATACTCTTTGTTGTCTCCTTGTTGGTGCACTTGTCAAACTCGCTCAAAGTGATGACATTTACCATGAATGCTCTAGACTTATGATGCATCTTGTACATCTTCTTCTAATCAGCATCCATATCTTTTCATGGAATCTCAATACCATCAGTATTATTTGGAGGAGTATAATCATCTTCCACCAAGTCCCAATGTTCAGGATCTTATGAAATAAAGAAACTTCTCAACCTGTCCTTTAAGTACTCAAATAATTCTCCATCAAGTAGAGGTGGTATGTTGATGTTTCCTACAACAGCTTCTTCACTGAATCCAAACATGTTCAACCTTTGGATCTTTCCTCTAACAATGTAAAGTGTTCATCCTTGAAACCGAGCTCTAATGTCAATTGAAGGTGAAAACACGAGAATGCGGGGTTGAATTGTGTTTGACTAAGTTGATAACTTTTTAATTATTTGATTAAATTGGTTCAAACTTGTGATTTACTTGGAGTAGAAGCAATAACAAAACTAAGGAGTGTTGGAATAAAGTTACACAAGTAATTTTTCTTGGTTCACCACTAACTTGACTACATTCATTTCCTTCACTCATAAGGATTTAATCCACTAATTAAACAACTTGAATTACAAAACACCTAACCCTCCAAGTCAATCTTCTCAAACAGAATGATAATCAAACTTTTGAGGAACACACACAACTTGACTCTACCAGCCATGTTTTCTCCACACAATCTTACAACCCAAATTGTTAAATGCACACTAACACCACTATCGGGTTTGAATACAAAGGTTTGGAACTTGAGTAGTTGCTTCTTACAAACTGTTTATAATAATGGCTATCACACTCTAAGAAAAACACTTAGCAAATATTTCTCATTCGAACAAGTGTTTCTCTCTTTGAACACTTAGCCAGTTCCTCTTCCTCTGAGTCTCCATTATGATCATCTTAATCATCATCCTATGATTCTGTTGTTGCCTTCAGAACTTTCTTCTGCTTGGATTTCAAAGCCAAGGTTGGTGGCTTCTTCTTGGGTTTATCTATCCTCTACAAGTTCAATTTCATGCGATCTGAGAAAGTTGATGAATTCTTCCAAATTAAGAGTACTTAGTTCATTTACTTCCTGAATGACAAACTTCTTAGTATCTTCTTCACATGGTCAACAATAATATAACTCTTCCCAAGTATCTTTAATCTTGATACCAGAGTCTAGAATTTGGGAAACATTGTTTCAATGTCTTCATCTTCTTCCATCTTGAACAACTTATACTTTTTTACTAGGAGGTAGAGCTCTGATTCTTGAACTTGTTTTATTCCTTCATCGGTTAGAATCAGATTATCATAAATACTTTTTGTTGTATCCTTGTTGGTTCACTTGTCAAACTCCTTGAAAGTGATTGCAAGGTTGGGTGAGAGTTAGATCAAGGTTTTCGCAACTCCACTCTTCCTCTTTGATTCGAAAACGAAGAAAAACGGTTTTTGAGATCCAAACACAAACCCCTCCGTTTCTTCTAGATCCAAACCTCATTTCTCGAAGAGATAGAAGGGAAAGTTGCTCACCACCACGCTACGGTGCTAGTGAACTAATTTGGAAGCGGCGTTGCGAGCGGAGATTTTACCGGAATTACTCGCGGTACCGGAAACGCGCGTTAAAGCTAACGTTGAGGTAAGGGCTCCTTCCAAACTTCTAGTTTGCATTAGGGACTTATCTGTGGTTGTGTGGGAAGGAATTTGTTAGGGTTTAATGTATCGATTTGGGGAAAAACGAAACTAATGCGTTATGGGTAAAACCTTAGAGTTAGGTTTTGTTTATATTGATGAATGGTTCGTGGTAAATGAATTTGAAGTCATTGTGTAAGATTTTGGGTAAATGAAACTTGTGTGTTTTGAGTAGTGGATTGTGTCGATTTGTGTTCGTTGTTTTTGACATGCTCTTAATTGATATTGATGAAATTTGATATGTGTATGGTTGGATTTGTGAATAAATGAATTGATATGTTTTGATGTGAGAATTTGTTGAGTTTGTGTTGTGTGAAATTTGAAAACCATTAAGTTAAATGAGTATTAAGAATGGGGAATCTCTTAATGTCTCGGTTACTTAATATTTTGTTTTGAAAATCGTTTAAGTTAACTGGGCGTTAAGAATGGGGAATCTCTTAATGTCTCGGTTACTTAATATTTTGTTTTGAAAATCGTTTAAGTTAACTGGGCGTTAAGAATGGGGAATCTCTTAATGTCTCGGTTACTTAATATTTTGTTTTGAAAATCGTTTAAGTTAACTGGGCGTTAAGAATGGGGAATCTCTTAATGTCTCGGTTACTTAATATTTTGTTTTGAAAATCGTTTAAGTTAACTGGGCGTTAAGAATGGGGAATCTCTTAATGTCTCGGTTACTTAATATTTTGTTTTGAAAATCGTTTAAGTTAACTGGGCGTTAAGAATGGGGAATCTCTTAATGTCTCGGTTACTTAATATTTTGTTTTGAAAATCGTTTAAGTTAACTGGGCGTTAAGAATGGGGAATCTCTTAATGTCTCGGTTACTTAATATTTTGTTTTGAAAATCGTTTAAGTTAACTGGGCGTTAAGAATGGGGAATCTCTTAATGTCTCGGTTACTTAATATTTTGTTTTGAAAATCGTTTAAGTTAACTGGGCGTTAAGAATGGGGAATCTCTTAATGTCTCGGTTACTTAATATTTTGTTTTGAAAATCGTTTAAGTTAACTGGGCGTTAAGAATGGGGAATCTCTTAATGTCTCGGTTACTTATTATTTTGTTTGGAAAATTGTCTAAGTTAACTGGGCGTTAAGAATGGGGAATCTCTTAATGTCTCGGTTACTTATTATTTTGTTTGGAAAATTGTCTGAGTTAACTGGGCGTTGAGAATGGGGAATCTCTTAATGTCTCGGTTACTTAATATTTTGTTTTGAAAATCGTTTAAGTTAATTGGGCGTTAAGAATGGGGAATCTCTTAATGTCTCGGTTACTTAATATTTTGTTTTGAAAATCGTTTAAGTTAACTGGGCGTTAAGAATGGGGAATCTCTTAATGTCTCGGTTACTTAATGTTCGTTTTTGAAAATCGTTTCAGTAAATGAGTATTAAGAATGGGGAATCTCTTAATGACTTATTTACTGAATGTTTTGTCTTGAAAATCGTTAAGTTAAATGAGAATTAAGAATGGGGAATCTCTTAATGACTTATTTACTGAATGTTTTGTCTTGAAAATCGTTAAGTTAAATGAGAATTAAGAATGGAGAATCTCTTAATGTCTCGTTTTTTTATGTGTGTTTCGGTAAATCGTGCTGACCCGGGATAGGTGGCACCTTGGTAAACAGTACGGGCCCGTGATAGGCAGTACGTTTACGATTCACGTTTGGTAAGTCGTGCTGACCCGGGATGGGTGGCACCTCGGTAAACAGTACGGACTCGTGATAGGTAGTACATTTACGACTTACGTTCCTGCGGGAATTGCGTTTGTCCGTGAGAGACTGCGCAGGGGTTTGTCCGTGAGAGACTACGCCCTGGTTTAAGTTAGATGAGAATTAAGAATGGGGAATCTCTTAATGTCTCGTTTACTCGTGTATGTTTTGGTAAGTTGTGCTGACCCGGGATAGGTGGCACCTCGGTAAACAGTACGGACCCGGGATAGGTAGTACGTTTACAATTTACGTTCCTGCGGGAATTGCGTTTGTCCGTGAGAGACTGCGCAGGGGTTTGTCCGTGAGAGACTACGCCCTGGTTTAAGTTAGACGAGAATTAAGAATGGGGAATCTCTTAATGTCTCGGTTACTTAACATTTTGTTTTGAAAACCGTTTAAGTTAACTGGACGTTAAGGAGGGGGAATCTCTTAATGTCTCGGTTACTTAATATTTTGTTTTAAAGAAAAATCGTTTAAGTTAACTGGGCGTTAAGAATGGGGAATCTCTTAATGTCTCGGTTACTTAATATTTGTTTTTGAAAATCGTTTAAGTTAACTGGGCGTTAAGAATGGGGAATCTCTTAATGTCTCGGTTACTTAATATTTGTTTTTGAAAATCGTTTAAGTTAACTGGGCGTTAAGAATGGGGAATCTCTTAATGTCTCGGTTACTTAATATTTTGTTTTAAAGAAAAATCGTTTAAGTTAACTGGGCGTTAAGAATGGGGAATCTCTTAATGTCTCGGTTACTTAACATTTTGTTTTGAAAACCGTTTAAGTTAACTGGACGTTAAGGAGGGGGAATCTCTTAATGTCTCGGTTACTTAACATTTTGTTTTGAAAACCGTTTAAGTTAACTGGACGTTAAGGAGGGGGAACCTCTTAATGCCTCGGTTACTTAATATTTTGTTTTAAAGAAAAATCGTTTAAGTTAACTGGGCGTTAAGAATGGGGAATCTCTTAATGTCTCGGTTACTTAATATTTTGTTTTAAAGAAAAATCGTTTAAGTTAACTGGGCGTTAAGAATGGGGAATCTCTTAATGTCTCGGTTACTTAATATTTTGTTTTAAAGAAAAATCGTTTAAGTTAACTGGGCGTTAAGAATGGGGAATCTCTTAATGTCTCGGTTACTTAATATTTTGTTTTAAAGAAAAATCGTTTAAGTTAACTGGGCGTTAAGAATGGGGAATCTCTTAATGTCTCGGTTACTTAATATTTTGTTTTGAAAACCGTTTAAGTTAACTGGACGTTAAGGAGGGGGAACCTCTTAATGTCTCGGTTACTTAATATTTTGTTTTGAAAACCGTTTAAGTTAACTGGACGTTAAGGAGGGGGAATCTCTTAATGTCTCGGTTACTTAATATTTTGTTTTGAAAACCGTTTAAGTTAACTGAACGTTAAGGAGGGGGAATCTCTTAATGTCTCGGTTACTTAATATTTTGTTTTAAAGAAAAATCGTTTAAGTTAACTGGGCGTTAAGAACGGGGAATCTCTTAATGTCTCGGTTACTTAATATTTTGTTTTGAAAACCGTTTAAGTAAACTGGGCGTTAAGAATGGGGAATCTCTTAATGTCTCGGTTACTTAATATTTTGTTTTGAAAACCGTTTAAGTAAACTGGGCGTTAAGAATGGGGAATCTCTTAATGTCTCGGTTACTTAATATTTTGTTTTGAAAACCGTTTAAGTAAACTGGGCGTTAAGAATGGGGAATCTCTTAATGTCTCGGTTACTTAATATTTTGTTTTAAAGAAAAATCGTTTAAGTTAACTGGGCGTTAAGAATGGGGAATCTCTTAATGTCTCGGTTACTTAATATTTTGTTTTAAAGAAAAATCGTTTAAGTTAACTGGGCGTTAAGAATGGGGAATCTCTTAATGTCTCGGTTACTTAATATTTTGTTTTAAAGAAAAATCGTTTAAGTTAACTGGGCGTTAAGAATGGGGAATCTCTTAATGTCTCGGTTACTTAATATTTTGTTTTGAAAACCGTTTAAGTAAACTGGGCGTTAAGAATGGGGAATCTCTTAATGTCTCGGTTACTTAATATTTTGTTTTGAAAACCGTTTAAGTAAACTGGGCGTTAAGAATGGGGAATCTCTTAATGTCTCGGTTACTTAATATTTTGTTTTGAAAACCGTTTAAGTAAACTGGGCGTTAAGAATGGGGAATCTCTTAATGTCTCGGTTACTTAATATTTTGTTTTGAAAACCGTTTAAGTTAACTGGACGTTAAGGAGGGGGAATCTCTTAATGTCTCGGTTACTTAATATTTTGTTTTGAAAACCGTTTAAGTTAACTGGACGTTAAGGAGGGGGAACCTCTTAATGCCTCGGTTACTTAATATTTTGTTTTAAAGAAAAATCGTTTAAGTTAACTGGGCGTTAAGAACGGGGAATCTCTTAATGTCTCGGTTACTTAATATTTTGTTTTAAAGAAAAATCGTTTAAGTTAACTGGGCGTTAAGAATGGGGAATCTCTTAATGTCTCGGTTACTTAATATTTTGTTTTGAAAACCGTTTAAGTAAACTGGGCGTTAAGAATGGGGAATCTCTTAATGTCTCGGTTACTTAATATTTTGTTTTGAAAACCGTTTAAGTAAACTGGGCGTTAAGAATGGGGAATCTCTTAATGTCTCGGTTACTTAATATTTTGTTTTGAAAACCGTTTAAGTAAACTGGGCGTTAAGAATGGGGAATCTCTTAATGTCTCGGTTACTTAATATTTTGTTTTGAAAACCGTTTAAGTAAACTGGGCGTTAAGAATGGGGAATCTCTTAATGTCTCGGTTACTTAATATTTTGTTTTGAAAACCGTTTAAGTTAACTGGACGTTAAGGAGGGGGAATCTCTTAATGTCTCGGTTACTTAATATTTTGTTTTGAAAACCGTTTAAGTAAACTGGGCGCGCGAAGAGTTAGAAGGGAAAGTTGCTCACCACCACGCTACGGTGCTAGTGAACTAATTTGGAAGCGGCGTTGCGAGCGGAGATTTTATCGGAATTACTCGCGGTACCGGAAACGCGCGTTAAAGCTAACGTTGAGGTAAGGGCTCCTTCCAAACTTTTAGTTTGCATTTAGGGACTTATCTGTGGTTGTGTGGGAAGGAATTTGTTAGGGTTAAATGTATCGATTTGGGGAAAAACCAAACTAGTGCGTTATGGGTAACAACCTTAGAGTTAGGTTTTGTTTATATTGATGAATGTTTCGTGGTAAATGAATTTGAATGTCATTGTGTGTGATTATGAGTAAATGAAATTTGATGTATCTGTGTGTTATGTTGCTTTGATTTGTGTTCGTTGTTTTTGACATGCTCTTAATTGATATTGATGAAATTTGATATGTGTATGGTTGGATTTGTGAATAAATGAATTGATATGTTTTGATGTGAGAATTTGTTGAGTTTGTGTTGTGTGAAATTTGAAAACCATTAAGTTAAATGAGTATTAAGAATGGGGAATCTCTTAATGTCTCGTTTACTTAATGTGCGTTTGTTTGTGAAAAATCGTTTAAGTTAACTGGGCGTTAAGAATGGGGAATCTCTTAATGTCTCGTTTACTTAATGTGCGTTTGTTTGTGAAAAATCGTTTAAGTTAACTGGGCGTTAAGAATGGGGAATCTCTTAATGTCTCGTTTACTTAATGTGCGTTTGTTTGTGAAAAATCGTTTAAGTTAACTGGGCGTTAAGAATGGGGAATCTCTTAATGTCTCGGTTACTTAATATTTTGTTTTAAAGAAAAATCGTTTAAGTTAACTGGGCGTTAAGAATGGGGAATCTCTTAATGTCTCGGTTACTTAATATTTTGTTTTAAAGAAAAATCGTTTAAGTTAACTGGGCGTTAAGAATGGGGAATCTCTTAATGTCTCGGTTACTTAATATTTTGTTTTGAAAACCGTTTAAGTTAACTGGACGTTAAGGAGGGGGAATCTCTTAATGTCTCGGTTACTTAATATTTTGTTTTAAAGAAAAATCGTTTAAGTTAACTGGGCGTTAAGAATGGGGAATCTCTTAATGTCTCGGTTACTTAATATTTTGTTTTGAAAACCGTTTAAGTTAACTGGACGTTAAGGAGGGGGAATCTCTTAATGTCTCGGTTACTTAACATTTTGTTTTGAAAACCGTTTAAGTTAACTGGGCGTTAAGAATGGGGAATCTCTTAATGTCTCGGTTACTTATTATTTTGTTTGGAAAATTGTTTAAGTTAACTGGGCGTTAAGAATGGGGAATCTCTTAATGTCTCGGTTACTTATTATTTTGTTTGGAAAATTGTTTAAGTTAACTGGGCGTTGAGAATGGGGAATCTCTTAATGTCTCGGTTACTTAATGTTCGTTTTTGAAAATCGTTTCAGTAAATGAGTATTAAGAATGGGGAATCTCTTAATGACTTATTTACTGAATGTTTTGTCTTGAAAATCGTTAAGTTAAATGAGAATTAAGAATGGGGAATCTCTTAATGTCTCGCTTTTTTATGTGTGTTTCGGTAAATCGTGCTGACCCGGGATAGGTGGCACCTTGGTAAACAGTACGGGCCGTGATAGGCAGTACGTTTACGATTTACGTTTGGTAAGTCGTGCTGACCCGGGATGGGTGGCACCTCGGTAAACAGTACGGACCCGTGATAGGTAGTACGTTTACGACTTACGTTCCTGAGGGAATTGTGTTTGGTAAGTTGTGCTGACCCGGGATAGGTGGCACCTCGGTAAACAGTACGGACCCGTGATAGGTAGTACGTTTACGACTTACGTTCCTGCGGGAATTGCGTTTGTCCGTGAGAGACTGCGCAGGGGTTTGTCCGTGAGAGACTACGCCCTGGTTTAAGTTAGATGAGAATTAAGAATGGGGAATCTCTTAATGTCTCGTTTACTCGTGTATGTTTTGGTAAGTTGTGCTGACCCGGGATAGGTGGCACCTCGGTAAACGGTACGGACCCGTGATAGGTAGTACGTTTACGACTTACGTTCCTGAGGGAATTGTGTTTGTCCGCGAGAGACTACACCCTGTTGATTTGTGAACTGTTGGTTCATTTTGTTTGTGTAGTAATGTGTTATAAATGCTAAGTGTTATGTTTTGGAATTTGGTGATAACATGTTTGATTGCAATACCATTTCGAAATCCATGATGTCGTAGTAATTGTGTTATCAGTGTTAAGTGTTAAGAATTGGGATTATGCATGAATGTGATTGAGTTAGTTTATGAATTTTTGAAAGAATACACAGGTAAATCGATTTCCCAATCGATTGGATAGTAAACAGGGACTTGGCCAAATGGACAAAATCGATTAGCCAATCGATTTTGTAATCAGTTTTTCGAAAATCATTTACGAAATCGATTGCCCAATCGATTGGGCCTAAGTCAGGGACTCATCCATATTCGACCAAATCGATTTGGAAATCGATTGGCCATTAAGTCAGGGGCTCAGCTATCCTGTCAATCGATTGCCCAATCGATTGAATCAAGCCAGAGTTCAAAATTTCACTAAAAACCTTCAGGAAATCGATTTGGAAATCGATTGGTATTAAGTCAGGGGCTCAGTACTCACTCAATCGATTTCCCAATCGATTGATTTCAGCCCAGGATTCTGTTTCATCGAAATCCTTCACCCCAATCGATTGCCTAATCGATTGGCTCAGTGAAAATCCTCAGTTTTAGTTGTATGACTGTTTGCTCATGAAACTATCCATGTCTTGATTTGTTATGTTATAATTAGGGGATTGAGAACTTCATTTTGCTTTCATTTTTAATTGGCAAAGTGTTGTATGAACTTTTCGCATATTGAAAATCCTGCTAAGGTGCATGCTTGGTTGTAAAGTTATTTTTAGCATTCAAAACTTAAATGTTATGTGTTAACTGTTATTTTCGGTTGGTGACCTTTACAATTATTGTGGAAATCTGGGCTTTGCCCTCAGATGAGAGTCAGGACGATCCTACCGATTCGTACCCTACGGACGGGAATGGAGATGGGAACGCTTGACTGCAGCTACGTTAGGAGAATCTCACGGGGCGCGTGGAGATTAGTCAGGGTGTTTAGTTGTGTTGTAAAATGATCAGATTAGGTTGGCATAGAGGGATCAGATGTCTTTCTTTTGTATTGCATTTATTTTAAAATGGAAGACTGTACCTATACTAATATTGTCAGCTTGACATGTTATTTTCGATGGGTTACATGTACCATTTGTTGTTGGGTAAATGGTTTGGATTTATAATAGGAGTAACTTTTCCGCTGCCTGTAAATTATAATGACTCAATTATTTATCCAAAGGCGTTTCTTTATTTATTTATTTATCTGCTTTATTTTAAATTCTTTTGAAAAATAAAATATACCCTCGCTTTGAAAAACGGGGTGTTACAGCATTTATCATGAATGTTCTGAACTTATGATGCATCTTGTACATCTTTTTATGATCAACATCCATCTTTTTCCTTAGAATCTCAATACCATCAATATTCTTTGGAGTAGTATAACCATCTTCCACCAAGTCCCAAAGTTTAGGATCTTATGAAATAAAGAAACTTCTCAGCCTATCCTTCCAATACTTAAAACGTTTTCCATCAAATAGAGGTGGTATGTTGATGTTTCCTCCAATTGCTTCTTCAATGAATCTAAACATATTAAACCCTTGCGTCTTCCCTCAAACGCTGTAAAGTGTTCAACCTTGAGACCGAGCTCCAATGTCGATTGAAGGTGCACACACGAGAAAGGGGGATTAAATTGTTTTTGACTAAGTTGATAACTGTTTCATTATTTGATTAAACTGTTTGAACTTGATGATTTAATTGGAGCAGAAGCAATAACAAAACTAAGGAGTGCAGGAATAAAGTTACACAAGTCATTTTTCTTGGTTCACCATTAACTTGGCTATATCAATTCCTTTCACTTAGAATGATTTAATCCACTAATTCAACAAATTGAATAACAAAACACTTGACCCTCCAAGCCAGTCTTCTCAAACTTCATGATAATCAGACTTTTGAGGAACACATAACTTGACTCTACCAACCAAGTTTTCTCCACACAATCTTACAACCCCATATTGTTGAAGGCACACTAACACCACTATCGGGTTTAAATACAAAGGTTTGGAACTTGAGTAGTTGCTTCTAACAAGCTATTTATAATAACGACTATCACAATATAAGAAAAACACTTAGAAAATATTTCTCATTCGAACAAGTGTTTCTCTCTTTGAACTCTAAGATGAATTTGGAATTTTTGAGCTCGAATTCTTATACTCTTATCATATTTTTCAATGATCTCATTCTTCAGTCCTCTTTAATTTAGTCCTTGTTTAATTCTGAATCATACATTTGCAAATAATAAATGTATATTCTTGTGAGTGTTTCTTCTTGTAAGCAATTCTTGATCATATCTTCTTGTAAATAATTCATATATTTTTTTAGATAAATCTTTATCAAATCTTTTTGTTGATAAATCTTGATCAAATCTTCTTGTAAATAATTCATATCTTTTTATGATAAATCCTGATAAAATCTTCTTGTAGATAAATCTTGATCAAGTCTTCTTGCCAACTTGGTCAAAGATTTTCTTCAATTTTAAATTTGAATTAAATCTTATTTTAGATTGTCTTCAAAAAATACTAATCTTCTTTCATACTCTGTGAAGTAAAATACATTGTTCTCATAAAATACTTTTGTTAACATCAAAACTCTAAGTATAAAACTAACTTGATTCCAACATTATGCTCTCAATGCGGGTCTCTATTTCTCAATAAAGAACAATTATCAGTCCATTTTGATTGAATCGGACTCTTAGTGGTGTTCTTTTGGTTTAGTAGATTCAATGAATAACTTTGACATTATCAACGTTATACAGTTCTCTCATAATATTATTTCCTTCTTTGCTCATTCAAGAGCATATTTGAGTGGTATACAAACACATAATGTCTCTTATTTTTCTTTCTCAAACTATTTTTTTCCTTTCCTTTCTCAATTTTGTTACTTCTAGAGCGTCCCCTACTCGTTTATTCAATCACAAATGGTCATAAATAATGTCCAAGAAAAATCACATTTTGCAATCCTAAAAGAATGTGATATTAAATTATTAGTTCTTCATGAACTATATACCAAAAATCCTAATTTGAGCAATCCTATAAGAATGTTTGAATATAAATTTTTAGTTCATTCTTCAGGAACTATATCACAAATGATCTTTATAAACAATGATCATGAACAATTTATTCTTTGAGCAATCCTTCAGGGATGCTTTAATATCAAATTTTTAGTTCTTTCGGAACTATATTGCAAATTATTTTCACAATCCTTCACAGATGCTTGATTATTAAATTCTTAGTTCTTCAAGAACTATCTAAAAGTATCAACAAATTGTGATTCATAAAATCACACTATTGCAAATAAGAATAAACATACTCTCAAGTCACTATCATAAGCAAACAAACCACTTTCACGGGTGTTAAGAAATATAGTTAAATGCAATTAATTTTTTAGGTTTTATGTAAAATACAAATTAAATTTATTATGTTGTCTATTTTTAATGTCAATCACTTAAATATCAACCTGAAATATTTTGAATTTAAGGGTGTATGGAGAATAATAACATTAAATGAGTAAAAAGTAGTTAACTTTTGTTTATAATAGTGATTAAAATTTAAGATATTAATTTTTTATGCTTATAATAGTAACTAGAGAGAGTATTTATCATAATTGTACAAATCAAATGATTTTTTCAATAAATTTTTTACGTAAGAAATAACAATATTGATACGAAAGAAAAACAAACAAAAGTTATAACAAAGAACTTAAATAATGAATTAGATTACCTCAAGGAAATTGTATGAAAAAAATTCTTATTTTTTATTTATTTTTGCAATAGAACCTCCAAACTAATATTGCTATCACTAATATAGTTGATAATCATGTTGATAACGTATTATGAAATTAACAAAAATAAGAGTAAAATAAAATATAGAAGAATATAAATAACTATAAAAGATATAAAAAAAAAAGAATATAATATTACATTATTGTCTTCAAAATATGTATTTTTACAATAAAATAGAATCATATTTATATGACACAAAAATGGTAGATTACAAGCATGTGAATGATCATATTACCCCTAAAAATAAATGTCATCAACAATTAATAAAACCACTAATTAATATTAAGAGACAAAAAAATAACCATAATATTAGAGATTACTTGCACTCTCGTTAATAAAATAAGAGCTATAATTATAACAAAACAAAAACAAAAAAGAGATGTGAAAATCAATAGAAGTTGACTAACGATAATATATGCAAAATGAAATGTTGAAAAAAGGGGGACTTATACAAAGATGCCCCATCTTGTGCGCGGTCCACACCATTAATTTGACCAAGCCGTATGCAATCCTCAGATGTCTAATTCCATCACGTGAAGCGCCACATTTTGCTTCCAAAAATCCAAAAAGTGGGCTCCACCCAACTTGGATCGTTGGTCCACATGATAATTTAAAGGAACAGTTACCGATGCATTTTCTTTCACAAATGTCAAATCATGCACTATATTTAATTCCTTATCATAAGCATATTTAATTATTTGGCTATTTCCAAACAAATTTCCACTATTCTCTTACATGATTTATTTTGATTCTCCTGCCTATCTATTTAATGTTTATTTATTAGAGACTTGAGTTGAAGTCATTTATTGTAACATTATATATATGTGATTATCATTTTATTTGGAAGATAAATTTAGTAACGTGAAGATAAAATATAATAAAATATATTATGTGATCTTCTAATTTATACAAAAATAATATATTAGTTTTTTTAATCTATTCTTTAATAAATTGAGTATCTATATTTTTTTAGTGTCAACTTCGTTTTTTATATTTGTAAATATTATCTTAATTTCAAATTAGAAAATTGTATTTAGAATTCTCTTAATTTTTTTTAATAAACTCGTCAAATTATTAAAGGATTTTGATTGCAATAGTCATAAAAATATAAAAATATTTTGATAGTCAAGAAGAAGCAATGGTCATGTTTAAATGTCAAGAAGCAATGGTCACATCCATACATATGTTCAGATGAAACGCCAAAGACATGCATCACCAGCGCATGTTACAAGAACATGCAACTAGAGACATGGCAAGCTTATGAAATTCTTAGAAATCCACCTCTTAGTAGAGTTGCAAGTCCAACGGGGTTAGAGATACCATCTCAGCATAACACATGTCATAACTCAACAAAGTTCTACATGGGAAACTTTTTCTTTTTAGACTTTTAGAACTATTACTTATTAGAAATAACTAAGGGTATAGGGGGCTTGTGTAATGGTATAAGTCTAAAAGTTCCAACCCGTATTTTATGCATTAGCCACAAAATAAGTCCAATATAAATGAAGCAAATAGACCCAATATCAAGTATATTTTTTGACACTCTACCTTATTTTGACATTGGAATATTTTTGCAGGTACACCTCTATTAGGAGAAGGAGCATATGAAAAGAATGAGCTTAGGTTGGAACGTTGCAACAACATCAAGCTTGGAATTCACATCATTGACACCACTGATATGTCTTGTGAATCACATCAATATTTATAATTCACTACGCCAAAAATGACATTTAATAGCGCTCATTTTACAGCGCTTGTTAAATACAAGCGCTGTTGTAAATATATTTTAAAAATAACGGAGCTTTTATAGCGCTTTTTTGAAAAGCGCTGTGAAAAAAGTGATGTTGTAGGGTCATATAGCGTTTGCGCATAATGTTATAAGGCTTATACAGCGCTTTTCGCAAAAGCGCTGTAAAATGAAGCGCTTTCGCGTATTATTTTACAGCGCTTCTTTCACAAGCGCTATAAAATACATGCGCTTTCAATCAATTTAACTACATATTACAGCGCTTTTTGTACAAGCGCTGTAAAATACATGCGCTTTCAAATATTTGAACTACCTATTACATCGCTTTTTTCACAAGCGCTGTAAAATACATGCGCTTTCAATCAATTTAACTACCTATTACAGCGCTTTTTGTACAAGCGCTGTAAAATACAGGCGCTTTCAAATAAATATAATTTTTAAAACAAATTTACGAACCCTCATCACCTCTACTTTGGGAACCCTCATATCCTCTACGTACTGTGCAGCCATCTACGTTGTCTCATATATTTTTTAATTTGTTTTTGTCAAAAAATCTTTAGTTTTTTAATAATTGAAAACTTAAAATTGTTATATATATATATATATTAAATCTTTTTTTTTTGAAATTTGTTGACCTGTTCTGTTTTGAAATCTTTTCTGTTTTGAAATTGTTATTAGATATGTTGATATTGGTTTCTTTTTGAAACTTGT
>NC_021164.2:17949378-17950872 GCF_000331145.2 Cicer arietinum | reverse complement strand
TTTCGCGAAGAGATAGAAGGGAAGGTTGCTCACTACCATGCTACGGTGCTAGGGGACCAATTTGGAGGTGACGTTGCGAGCATAGATTTTTACCGGATTTGCTCGCGGTACCGGAAACGCACGTTAAAGCTATCGTTAAGGTAATGGCTCCTTCCAAACTTCTAGTTTGCATTAGGGATTTATCTGTGGTTGTGTAGGAAGGAATTTGTTAGGGTTGAATGTATTGAGTTGGGGAAAAATGAATCTAAGGTGTTATACGAATTTAAGCTCTTTTATGTATGATTTGGAGTAAATGAAATCTGATGTATCTAAATGTCGTTGTGTTGATTTGTATTCGTCGTATTTGGCGTGTTCATACTTGATGTTTGTTGATTGATGTGTTTTGGTGTGAATTATGGACTGAATGTGAGAGTATGTTTGAGTTTGTTTTCTTGGAATTTTAAAACCATTAGAGTTAAACGAGTATTAAAAATGGGGAATCTTTTAATACCTCGGTTTACTTAATGTGCGTTTGAGGAAAATGTTTAAGTTAACTGGGCGTTAAGAATGGGGAATCTCTTAATGTCTCGGTTACTTAATGTTTGTTTTTGAAAATCGTTTCAGTAAATGAGTATTAAGAATGAGGAATCTCTTAATGTCTTGTTTACTGAATGTTTTGTGTGGAAATCGTTTAAGTCAAAAGTATATTAAGAATGGGGAATCTCTTAATATGTCTGTTTTGAAAATCATTAAGATAAATCAGTATTAAGAATGGGGAATCTCTTAATGACTTATTTACTTAATGTTGTTTTGAAAATCGTTTAAGTTAACTGGGCGTTAAGAATGGGGAATCTCTTAATGTCTTGGTTACTTAATGTTTGTTGTGAAAGTCGTTTAAGTTAAATGGGTACTAAAAATGGGGAATCTTTTAATATCTGCATTTGCTTAACGATTGTTGTGGACGGAGTCTGTGTATGCTCATGCATTTCATTTTGGTAAATTGTGTTGACCCGTGATAGGTGACACCTTGGTAAACTGTACTGACCCGTGATAGGTGGTACGTTTACGATTTACGTTTTTAGTAAATTGTGCTGACCCGTGATAGGTGGCACCTCGGTAATTGGTACTTTGGCCTGCGATAGGCGGTACAATTATGATTTACGGCCCTTCGAGGAGGGTTTTGGTTTGGAATTCCGAGTCCATGCATTTTGGCATATACGCATTGCATTAGGGTGCCTGGCACGCGAGTCATGTTTGATTTGAGTTTATGATTGAGTGATTCGAATTTTGATTTATCGTGATAACTGAGATGAAGGTGTTAAGTGCTATGTGTTGTGTATTGTGTGTGAGTATGATGGTTATCGAACCTTCGTGTGTCGTAGTAATCGCGTAGGAATTGCTAAGTGTTAGGTTGTGGACTTGATTAGGAATGACTTAGGTTAATTCATGAATTTTTGGAAAACTGATCAGGGAAATCGATTTCCCAATCGATTGGATGAGTTGCAGGAAGTTCAC
>NC_021164.2:17946935-17948032 GCF_000331145.2 Cicer arietinum | reverse complement strand
ATACCCTCGCTTTGAAAAACGGGGTGTTACATTGTGGTATCAGAGCTTTGGTTTGGTTTTCTTTGGGGGCTGTGGAACCTTGGTTATAGATTGTAGGCCAACTGTAAGTTGGGAGTCGTTATCTGATTATGAGTCGGGGTAATTGGTCTGAGTTGTCAGATCAGGGATAGTTATTATGTGTTGTTATATTCGAAAGTTAGTTTTAGAATTATTCATTATAGCGTTAACACTCTTCTTGGTGTTGGTTTTGGGGAAACACTACCTCCAAGAAGGAACGACGTTGCAAGAATGAATGTCAGTGGGGATGATCATATGGTTGAACCTATAAATAACATGGATGTTTCTGCTGTTGCACAGACAACTGCAAAGACTCTACGAGATCTGGAGAATAGGAAAAGAGAGATTTGTGCTTTTAAGATTAAGAGGGTTAGAATATTTTCATCATTACCATCCTCCAAAGTTCAAGGGTGATGAGGACTCAGGAAAAGAGTTGACTAGTGGATTCAAGAAAATGGAAAAGATCTTCGAGATGACGGATTGTCAGGCAGAGTTGAAGCAAATCATGACGACATGGAATTTAGGAAATGGTTCCAAGGACACAGAAGCTATGTGTTGGTGTTAACTCGAAGATGATGAGTATGGATGGATTGACATTAGACTAATAAGGGATTTCATGTAAGGATCTAAGTGGAGAGCTTTTTAAGAAGAGCATTAGATGTTCGCCTGGTAGATTTCAGGATAAGACTGAATGAAGTTTAATAACTGTCAAAGAGGTGTGAACACCCTGATATTATTGAGGAGATAGGGATTCCATTTGGAATAGCATTTGGTGCTAGGTATCAACGAAATAGGCTTGTATCGAAGTTAAAGGAACACTATTACAGTTCGGTTAAGATAGTCTAAGCCACAATCATGGTTGTTGGCTATGAAAGTGCGTAATGTTATTAAATATCTAAGAAAAGGGATAGACGACACTTTCTTCACAGAAACATGACAAAGCAAGTTCTATCATGTAGGTTGAGTTGAGTGCAAACCTGGTGTAGTTATTACTCTTACTTTAAGTTTCGTAGGACTGGCAGGGTACTACAAGAGGTTTA
>NC_021164.2:17936131-17946899 GCF_000331145.2 Cicer arietinum | reverse complement strand
CGTTCGCATGGACAGAGAAGTGTGAGGAAAATTTTCAGTTACTAAAGAGAAAGTTGACAACCTCACTAGCATTGGTATTACCGCAATCAGAAGAACCATATGGAGTTTACTGTGATGCGTCTCACCAAGGTTTGGGATGTGTTCTGATGCAACACAAGAAAGATGTAGCTTGTGCCTCAAGGCAATTGAAGATTCATGAGAGAAACTATCCTACTCATGATTTGGAGCTTGCTGCTGTTGTTTTTGCATTGAAGATTTGGAGGCACTATTTATATGGGTGCACGTTCACAGTGTTCAATGACCATAAAAGTTTAAAATATTTGTTTGATCAGAAGGAATTGGACATGCGCCAGAGACAATGGATGGAGACTTTCAAGGATTTTGATTTCACACTGCAGTACCACCCTGGGAAGGCCAATGTAGTGGTTGATGCGTTGAGTAGAAGAAGTGTATCGGTGTCTTCAACAATTATGGCTAGTCAACAAGAGTTGTGGGAAGCTTTTAGAGACTTGCACTTGAACGTAGAGTTTGCACCGGGAATTTTGAAATTCGGAATGATTAAGATCTCGAGTGGACTACTTGAAGACATTGCAAATTCTCAAGATGACGTCTTAATACAAGAGAAGAGGAACCTGATAGTGCAAGGGAAGACAACTGAGTTCAAGATTGGATCAGATAATATTTTGCGATGTAATGGGAGGATTTGTGTACCAGGAATTACAGATATGAGGAAAACAATCTTAGAAGAGGCTCATAAGAGCAAGTTGAGTATTCATCTTGGAGCAACAAAGATGTATCAAGATTTGAGACAGCATTATTGGTGGCCAGGAATGAAGAAACATGTAGCAGAGTATGTACCAACTTGTCAGAAAGCGAAGGTGGAACATCAGCGACCTGCTGGGATATTGTATCAGACCGTGATCCGAAGTTCACATCACATTTTTGGGGAGCATTGCACGAAGCATTGGGAACGAAGCTACGATTGAGTTCAGCTTACCATCCACAAACAGACGGACAGACTGAAAGGACAAATCAGTCCCTGGAAGATCTGTTGAGGACATGTGTATTAGAAGATAGAGGAAGTTGGGATGATGTGCTTCCGTTGATTGAGTTCACTTACAACAATAGTTTCCACGCAAGTATTGGAATGGCACCATATGAGGCTTTATATGGGCGCAAGTGTCAAACGCCCTTGTGTTGGTATAAAGACGGTGAGAATATGATTGTCGGACCAGAGATGGTGCAACAGACCACAGCTAAAGTAAGGAAGATCAAGGAGAAAATGAAGACTTCACAAGATCGCCAGAAGAGTTACGCGGACAAGCGTCGCAGACTTTTGGAATTCGAACAGGGTGACCATGTATTTCTACGAGTCACACCTACTACTGGAGTAGGTAGAGCCTTGAAATCGAAGAAGCTGACTCCGAAATTCATTGGACCATATCAGATTTCTGCACGAATTGTATGATTGTCGGACCGGAGATGGTGCTACAGACTACGACTAAGGTAAGGGAGATCAACGAGAAAATGAAGACTTCACAGGATCGTCAGAAGAGTTACGCGGACAAGCGTCGCAGACTTTTAGAATTCGAACAGGGTGACCATGTATTTCTGAGAGTCACACCTACTACTGGAGTAGGTAGAGCCTTGAAATCGAAGAAGTTGACTCCGAAATTCATTGGCCATATCAGATTTCAGCACGAATTGGGCCTGTTGCTTGTCGGATTGCATTGCCTCCGATACTGTCCAATATTCATGACGTGTTTCATGTGTCACAGTTGAGGAAATATCTTGCAGATCCATTTCACGTGCTCGAACCAGACACAATCCAACTGAAGGATAACTTGTCATTCGAAGTACCACCTGTGAAAATTCATGACAGGAAGATTAAGCGGTTGAGGACCAAGGATGTTTCATTGGTCAAGGTAATTTGGAACCCAATTACTGGAGATGCGACTTGGGAACTGGAGAGCAAGATGAGTGAACAACACCCAGATT
The DNA here is from genome assembly GCF_000331145.2 of Cicer arietinum. NCBI lineage: Eukaryota > Viridiplantae > Streptophyta > Magnoliopsida > Fabales > Fabaceae > Cicer > Cicer arietinum. Next base: position 17,944,901 of record NC_021164.2, on the reverse strand, counting down.
TATTTATCGACGCATAGTTTCGAGGACGAAACTAATTTTAGGGGGGTAGTAATGTAAGACCCATAATTTTAAAGTACACTTTATGTATTTTTATGTATTTTGGATTTTGGCTCGGAGGCTTTTTAGCCAAAGATAATAATATTTTGGAGTTTATATGATCAAAAAGATATTTTGATGCCGATTAGAATTACTCGTCGATAAATAAATTAAATTAACTGCGGTGAATCTTTTACGAGGTGTTTAATGGGTTACGGGTGAAATGGTAATTTTAATAAATATGTAGATATTTGTTAAGTTACAATTAATATATAGTCGTTTCGGTAAATGAGTATTAAGAATGGGGAATCTCTTAATATGACTGTTTGCTTAACGTTTTGTTTTGAAAATCATTAAGTTAAATCGGTATTAAGAACGGGGAATCTCTTAATGACTTATTTAATTAATGTTGTTTGAAAGTCGTTTCGGTAAATGAGTATTAAGAATGGGGAATCTCTTAATATGACTGTTTGCTTAACGTTTTGTTTTGAAAATCATTAAGTTAAATCGGTATTAAGAACGGGGAATCTCTTAATGACTTATTTAATTAATGTTGTTTGAAAGTCGTTTAAGTAAATGGGTATTAAAAATGGGGAATCTTTTAATACCTCGGTTTACTTAATGTGTATTTGAGGAAAATGTTTAAGTTAACTGGGCGTTGAGAATGGGGAATCTCTTAATGTCTCGGTTACTTAACTATCGTTTTTGAAAATCGTTTCGGTAAATGAGTATTAAGAATGGGGAATCTCTTAATATGACTGTTTGCTTAACGTTTTGTTTTGAAAATCATTAAGTTAAATCGGTATTAAGAACGGGGAATCTCTTAATGACTTATTTAATTAATGTTGTTTGAAAGTCGTTTAAGTTAAATGGGTATTAAAAATGGGGAATCTTTTAATATCTGCATTTGCTTAACGATTGTTGTGAATGGAGTCTGTGTATGCTCATGCATTTCATTGGTAAATTGTGTTGACCCGTGATAGGTGACACCTCGGTAAACTGTACTGACCCGTGATAGGTGGTACATTTACGATTTATATTTTTGGTGAATTGTGCTGACCCGTGATAGGTGGCACCTTGGTAAATTGTACGGACCCGTGATAGGTTGTACGTTTGCGATTTATATTTTAGTAAATCGTGTTGACCCGTGATAGGTGACACCATGGTAACTGTACTGACCCGTGATAGGTGGTACATTTACGATTTCCGCTTTTTCTTTTAGTAAATCGTGTTGACCCGTGATAGGTGACACCATGGTAACTGTACTGACCCGTGATAGGTGGTACATTTACGATTTACATTTTTGGTGGATTGTGCTGACCCGTGATAGGTGGCACCTCGGTAAACAGTACTGGTCTGTGATAGGCGGTACGTTTACGATTCCCGCTTTTTCTTTTAGTAAATCGTGTTGACCCGTGATAGGTGACACCATGGTAACTGTACTGACCCGTGATAGGTGGTACATTTACGATTTCCGCTTTTTCTTTTAGTAAATCGTGTTGACCCGTGATAGGTGACACCATGGTAACTGTACTGACCCGTGATAGGTGGTACATTTACGATTTCCGCTTTTTCTTTTAGTAAATCGTGTTGACCTGTGATAGGTGACACCTCGGTAAACTGTACTGACCCGTGATAGGTGGTACGTTTATGATTTACGCATTTTAGTAAATCGTGCTGACCCGTGATAGGTGGCACCTCGGTAATTGGTACTTTGGCCTGCGATAGGCGGTACAATTATGATTTACGGCCCTTCGAGGAGGGTTTTGGTTTGGAATTCCGAGTCCATGCATTTTGGCATATACGCATTGCATTAGGGTGCTTGGCACGCGAGTCGTGTTTGATTTGAGTCTATGATTGAGTGTTTTGAATTTTGATTTATCGTGGTAATCGCGTTGAAGGTGCTAAGTGTTATGTGTTAATTATTGTGTGTAAGTATGATGGTTTTCGAAATCCCATTTACCGTGGTAATCGCATACGAATTGCTAATTGTTAAGTTGTGGACTTGAGTAGGAATGACTTGAGTTAATTCATGAATTTTTGGAAAAATGATGAGGGAAATCGATTTCCCAATCGATTGGATGAGTTGCAGGAAGTTCACCATTTTGACCTAATCGATTTGCCAATCGATTGTATAAATATGTCTTTCAAAATCTTTTAAGAAATCGATTTGGAAATCGATTGGCAGAGAGGCAGGAACTCAGCAAAACTGCCGAAATCGATTTGGAAATCGATTTGGCAACACAGGGACTCATCAGAACTGACAAAATCGACTTAGAAATCGATTTGGTCATGCAGAAACTCAGCAGAACTGACCAAATCGATTTGGCAATCGATTGGCTCAGCAAAAGTCCTTATTTTGAGTTAGATAATCGATTGCTCAATTGATTTATCAATGCTTTGGTCAGTTATGTATTACTTGATGGTTTGAGAACTTTATTTTGATTTCATTTTTAATTGGCAAGCATTACATGAACTTTTAGCATATGAGAAATCCTTTTAAGGTGCATGCTTAGTTGAAAGGTTATTTTGTGCATTTAAAACTTTAATGTTATGTGTTATCTGTTAATTTCGGTTGTTGACCCTTTACAACTATTGTGGAAATCTGGGCTTTGCCCTCAGATGAGAGTCAGGACGACCCTAATGGGAATGCTTGACTGGAGCTACGTTAGGAGGATCTCACGGGGCGCGTGGAGATCACTCAGGGTGTATAGTTTTTTGGTAGGATGATCAGATTAGGTTGATGTATAGGGACTATGCGTCCTTCTTTTTGGGTTGGAGTATTTTAATTTGGAAAACTGTACTTATACTAATATTGTCAGTTTGACATCTTATTTGAATGGGTTCCATGTACCATTTGTTGTTGTGTAAATGCTTTGGATTTATATTTGGAGAAACTTTTCCGTTGCTTGTAAATTATAATGACTCAATTATTTATCCAAAGGCATTTCCTTGTTTATTTCTCTGTTTTAGTTTAATTTCTTTTTTAAAAAAAATACACCCTCGCTTTGAAAAACGGGACGTTACAAAAGGAAACATTAATTTTGAGAATAGTTCGACATATGCTTCAACTGACTTCGATACAAATACATATGAGCCGGACCGAGTTGATGAGATCGCAAAAGTAGTTGAAGAAGATCTTCGAGATTGTCCTAAAATGTTAGAAAGTTTGTTGAGTGATGCAGAGAAAGAATTATATAATGATTTTACTAAATTCACAAGACTGTCGGCGATATTAAAGTTGTACAACTTAAAAGCGAGTAATGGATGGTCTGATAAAAGCTTTACAGAATTATTAACACTCATAAAAGATATGTTGCCAGATGATAATGAACTTCCCAGTCGAACCTACGAGGCTAAACGAATTTTGTGTTCTATTGGCATGAGTTACGAAAGGATTCATGCGTGTCCTAACGATTGCATTTTATTTCGAAACGAATATGAACTACTTAAGGCGTGTCCGAAATGCAATGTCTCTCGATATAAGAAGAAAGAATCTACTCCAGCAAAAGTCGTGTGATATTTTCCTATAATACCAAGATTTAGGCGCATGTATCGCAGTGAAGAAGATTCAAAACACTTGACATGGCATGCAGATGAAAGAATTAGAGATGGAATGTTTCGACACCCTGTAGATTCCCCACAATGGGCAAAAATTGATCACGAGTATCCTGAATTCGCAATAGAGTCAAGAAATCTAAGACTTACACTTTCTACTGATGGAATGAATTCACATGGTCTTCAAAGCATCTCACATAGCACGTGGCCTGTGATTTTGGTAATATATAACCTACCTCCATGGTTATGTATGAAGCGTAAGTTTATGATGTTGTCTCTGTTAATTTCTGGACCCAAACAACCGGGGAATGATATCGACGTATACTTGACTCCTCTAATCGAAGATTTAAAAAGTATGTGGGAGACAGGTGTGGAAGTTTATGATGGGTATAAGAAAGAATGTTTCAATTTGAGGGCTATGTTGTTCGGCACAATTAATGATTTTCCAGCATATGGTAATTTATCAGGATATAGCATTAAAGGTCAGTGTGCATGTCCTATATGTGAAGAGAGTACAAATTGGATGCGGTTGAAACATTGTAAGAAGAATGTGTTTCTTGGACATCGTAGATTTTTACCTTATAGTCATCAGTATCGTGGGTGGAGAAATGCATTCAATGGAAAATCAGAGGAAGGTAAAGCTCCTTTAGCACCGACTGGATATCAAATACTTGAAAAAGTACAAGGTTTGACCAATAAATTTGGCAAACCTTTTGCGGGAGAGCTGGTGAAAACTGGGTGGAAGAAAAAGTCAATTTTCTTTGAATTGCCATATTGGAAGTCATTGTATGTAAGACATTTCCTCGATGTGATGCATATTGAAAAAAATGTATTTGAAAGTGTTATTGGTACGTTACTCAATGTTCCAGGAAAGTCTAAAGATGGCGTCAATGCAAGATTGGACTTGGTCGATATGGGAATAAGAAATGAACTGGCTCCAGTAAAGAAAGGAAATCGCACATATCTACCTCCAGCCGCTCATACTCTATCTAGAAAGGAAAAAATTGTTTTATGTAAATTTCTACACGAAGTTAAAGTTCCAGAAGGATACTCTTCGAACATTAAAAATTTGGTTTGTATGAAAGACCTCAAGTTAAAAGGTTTGAAGACCCATGATTGTCATATTATAATGGAGCATTTGCTACCAATAGGTATACGTTCCATTTTACCTGAAAAAGTTCGACTAGCCTTAACTAGATTATGTTTCTTCTTCAGGGAAATTTGTAGTAAAGTGATCGACCCTCAGAAATTACCGACATTGCAGAGGGAAATTGTTGTTACTTTGTGTGAGCTTGAAATGTATTTCCCACCATCGTTTTTTGATATAATGGTTCACCTTACTGTTCATCTGGTTAAGGAGACACAACTTTGTGGGCCAGCTTATATGAGATGGATGTATCCGATAGAACGATATATGAAAATATTAAAAGGGTACGTAAAAAGTAGAAGTCGACCAGAAGGTTGTATTGCTGAACGATACATTGTTGAAGAGGCTGCTGAATTTTGTACTGAATATCTGTCCAATGTTGAATCCATAGGGCTTCCCATGTCTCGTCATTCGGGAAGACTATCAGGAGAAGGGATAACTGGAAGGAGACTACTGACTATATCAAGGACAGAATGGGAGCAGGCACAATTGTATGTTCTGCACAATGATGATGAGGTTCAACCGTATGTTACAATACACATTGATCAGTTATCTCGTTTGAACATGAATAGGAATCAAAATTGGATAACTCGAGAGCACAATCGAAGTTTTGTAACATGGTTAAAAAATCACATAATGTCAAAATTTGATATAGACCCCGGATCAATTTCAAATAGATTGAGGTGGCTAGCAAATGGTCCGAGCTTACATGTCTTTTCTTACACTGGTTATGTTATTAACGGCTACACATTTTATACCAAAGAACAAGATGATCAGACCACTATGCAAAATAGTGGAGTCACTCTCGTAGCTGAAGCGATGCATGTCTCAAGTGCAAAAGACAAAAACCCAATATATGCAAATCTATCATATTTTGGGGTTATCGAGCGCATATGGGAGTTAGACTACACAATGTTTCGTGTTCCCATATTTGGTTGCAAGTGGGTCGATAATAATAATGGCGTTCGGATTGATGAGTCAGGATTCTTGCTTGTCGATTTTAATAGGGTGGGATACAAAGACGAGCCTTTTATTTTAGCGTCGCAAGCTCAACAAGTGTTTTATGTCACTGATCCTTCTAATGATAAATGGTCTGTTGTCCTATCGACCAATAAAATAAGTGATGATAACAATAATGATGAAGATGTTGGTAATGATCTTTTATTTGCAACATCACAACAACCACATGAAATTGATTCAACTGATGATGGTTTATATCTTAGAGATGATCATGATGAGGGAATTTGGATTAATCCATCGTTTCGTATTGTAAATGGACAAACAAATGTGAATGTCACCAGGAAAAGAAGAAGGGCATCTTAATGTATATATATGTTTAATTGTTTTATATAAGCTATGCATGTAATCTGAACTGTGTTATTGTAAATATGCATGTAATCTGAATTGAGTGTTTTATACTAAGTTCTGATTAATTTATTTTCTGATTAATTTATTTTCTGCTTATATTTAGCTTGATTTGAGTGTTTTATACCAAGTTCATGTAACAATGAGTGTTTTATATTTAGCTTGATTTACATGAACTGAACTGAATATAAATTAGTAATTTACATGAACTGAACTGAACTGAATAGAGAGATTCTCTTTTGCTCAGTGCATATATATATATAGATTCTTCAGAATACTCATTTCTAATAATTCATCATCTCCTAAAGTATTGTGATAAAGACAATGATAACAATATTTTTAATCCAATAAACAATGATAAAAATGTTTTTAATGTCATCCCAACCCAAATAAACCAAACACAAAAATAAAATAAAGAGACATTTTACAGCGCTTATCTTAAAAAGCGCTGTAAAAGATCCTTTTAAAAATAAAATAATGAGTGTTTTATACCTTTTACAGCGCTTTTCACACAAAGCGCTGTAAACGACTCTTTTGAAAGTGAGTAAAAAAGACATTTTACAGCGCTTATTTGACAAAGCGCTGTAAAAAAGCTTTAAAAATAATATTCATCAGACACCTAATTTCTTCAAACACCTTGTACGCATCATGGGAATCCAAAAAACATCAGACACAAACCCATTTCTTCAAACACCTTGTACGCATCATGGGAATCCAAAAAACATCAGACACAAACCCATTTCTTCAAACACCTTGTACGCATCATGGGAATCCCCAAAAACACCAGACACAAACCCATTTTTCGCAACATGGCAATGATCCTGAATACCAATTAAGTTTCGATTTAAGAAGGAAAGAGAATGTAAAGAGATAAAAAGGGTGTTGAGGTGGAGATTGAATTGTGAAAGAGTAAGCTTTGATGTTTGTGAAGAAGATGCATAAAAGGAGAAGAGTTTGGTGAAGAGGAAGGGATTTTTGTGGTGACCAGTTACTACTATGTGGGTTTTGCATGCATGTTGAGCTTGTTTAAAAAATAACATAACATAACAAAACACAAAAACAATAAGGCCTTTTACAGCGCTTATTTGGAAAAAGCGCTGTAAAAGAGCCTTTTAAAATTAACATAAAGAGACATTTTAGAGCGCTTATGTGGAAAAGCGCTGTAAAAGGCTTTAAAAAACATTCATATAACATAATAACACACGGAGGTCTTTTACAGCGCTTATTTGGGAAAAGCGCTGTAAAAGAGCCTCTTAAAATTAACATAAAGAGACATTTTAGAGCGCTTATGTGTAAAAGCGCTGTAAAAGGCATTCAAATAACATAATAACACACGGAGGTCTTTTACAGCGCTTATTTGAAAAAAGCGCTGTAAAAGAGCCTTTTAAAAATTCTTGATGAGGGACGAAAGAGATATGTTTTGAGAGTTGCTGGGAAAATCCATCGGGGATTTAGATCACATCTCTCTAATTTCTATCTAAAAGAAAGAGAAGGAAACACAAATGCTGAAGCTCCAAAAATATATAAACATTATATATCAAATGAGGAATGTAGTGCATTTGTTTCCAAACGTTTGGACCCCGCATTTGTCGTAAGTGATTAATTTATTAGCATTTGTGTTTTATTATTCATATTCGTAGAGTATTTTAAATTTTTACATAATTGCTATTATTTTTATATAGAATATTAGTAAGGCAAATCGCGAAAGAGCAAGCAATCCAACCCAGCCATACAAAAAATGACGTATGGGATATGCACGCCTTGATCAAAAACTCGTAAGTAATTAAACATCACTTTTATATAATGAAGTAATTTGTATTATAAACTATAGTGTGTAACTAATTTGTATTATTTTGTTTATGATCTTAACGAATAGCGACAAGACACCAAAGCCGATCAACCCTTGGGTCGTCATAGATTATGGAAGGAAGCGCATGTTAATAAAGACGGAGTTGTTGATAATGAAAATGTCAAAAAAGTAGTAGAACTTTGTGTAAGTAACATTATCACTTTAATATCACTTGAACACTTTTTAATATTGTATTTTAAAAATGCTATTGAACTTATCTTTTTAATCCTACATGTATTTTAGGAGATTATCGAACAAAGTTCTGAAACTCAAGAGGGCAACAAGGATACTTGCAGGGACATTCTGGGTAAAGTGTTTAATGTCCCTGAGTATTCTGGTCGGGTTAGGGGAAAGGATTTGGCGTAACTCCCAAAATGTATTTTTCTCAAGAGAAGCGCCAAAAACCTTCCAACGAGGAAGTATTAGAGAAGCGCAAACTTCTTACAGAGCAAGTGGCACTTTTGGTGAATACGAACAAAGACAAGCAACTCCCGGATCAGCTCCAACATGAAATACAAATGGAGAGTGAAACTGCGAGTTGCAACGTCGGTCTCAAAAGTATTCCCGAGGTAATTAATTACTTACTTGATTATGTAATTACTTATGTATTAAACAAACTTATATATTAACCGTACTTATGTTTTAACTATTTGATTTAGGGTGTCACTACATGCGTGCTATACTTGTCCTCGCCTACTCATCGGAAGGTGGGAAAAGGAAAATTGTACAATACTTCGGGAGAAGTATTGCACAATACTCTGATCCCTACGGGCCATGTCAAAGTATCACCTGTTGTTGCTTTCGAACCAACTGCA
>NC_021164.2:17934622-17935169 GCF_000331145.2 Cicer arietinum | reverse complement strand
ATATATATATATATAATGTGTTTGTTCATGCTATAATATTCACATTTATTCATTCGATAGTGTCTTACAAGTTTTTCGAGCTCAAAGAGGTGCTACAGTGTCGAAGCAAAAGTCTAATAACATCACATGGATCCCAATAAAGGTTTGAAATATATGCCTTTAAATTTTCATTTACAAATATATGCCTTTACGATTAATGCACAAATATTTTATTGACTTATATGTTTTTATTTTACAGTGCCCTCGTCAAACAAACAACATCGACTGTGGGTACTACGTATTGAGATTCATGAAGGAGATTGTTAACAAGAATAAAACTATTATCCCAGAAATGGTACGGTATTTTCATTATATGATTTTCATATATAATTAAATTATCTATATATTTGATACTAACTTAATATAATATGTTCAATTTTTATATTGCAGTACTTTGACAATTCCAGTCCATCATATTCTGATGAAGATCTAATGGAATTAAAGGAAGAATGGTGTCAGTATGTGCTTGAAATACAAATTATTTGATTTTCTGGGAAATAGCATGCTG
>NC_021164.2:17931786-17934549 GCF_000331145.2 Cicer arietinum | reverse complement strand
TATATTCTGTTAGTTATTATATGTATATGATCATAGGACACAATATATGAACATGCATATGAATTAGGTTCAATGTATATGTAGTTAGTTAAGTTTTGTATATTCTATTAGGTTGTAAATTAGGTTCAATGTATATGTAGTTAATTAGGTTGTAAATTAGGTTATATATATGTATTTGAATGTAGTTAATTATGTTGTAAATTACAGAGTTACATATATGTTAATTAAGTTACAGAGTTCTGTTTTTTGTCTACTGATTGTGTGAATGCTTATTGTATTTGAATATGTTTTGTTGTTGTGTGAACTGATTGTGAACTGATTCTGGATCAAAATAATTTTGGATAAAAAGATAAAAGACAGCGCTTTCTAAAAAAAATGTCATAAAAAGCTAAAAAGCGCTTTTTCAAAAATTTAATTTACAACGTTAAAAAAAAAAACACACACACACATTTTACAGCGCTTTTTTGAAAAAGCGCTATAAAATTCATATGTTGGGTGTACATTTTACAACGTTTTTTCTAAAAAGCGCTGTAAAATGCATACCCATAATAAATATATTGGGTGCACATTTTACAACGCTTTTTCAAATAAGCGTTGTAAAATGCCCATAATTCATATATTTGGTGTGCATTTTACAGCGCTTATTTAAAAAAGCGCTGTAACATGCATACCCATAATAAATATATTGGGTGCACATTTTACAGCGCTTATTTAAAAAAGCGCTGTAACATGCATACCCATAATAAATATATTGGGTGCACATTTTACAGCGCTTATTTAAAAAAGCGCTGTAACATGCATACCCATAATAAATATATTGGGTGCACATTTTACAGCGCTTTTGCGAATAAGCGCTGTAAAATGTGCACCCAATATATTTATTATGGGTATGCATGTTACAGCGCTTTTTTAAATAAGCGCTGTAAAATGTGCAAAACAAGCGCGCATTACATCTACATGTTTTATAGCGCTTTTTTAAAAGCGCTGTTGTATCTTTTACAGCGCGCGATTCTACCGTGCTTGTTTTTTTGAAAAAACGATGTAAATGGATTTAAAAAAACGTTGTAAAATGTCATTTTTGACGTAGTGATTGATGTATTTTATACAATGTCGGACTATCAATTTTTGTGTGTTCAAATAACATCATTATTTTAAAATTATCACACTTTTTATTGTTAATGTAAAAAACATAGTACTAGGGAACCAAAAAAAAAATTTATACTAAAATTAGTTAAATTTAAAATATAGATAATTAAGTAAACAATACGGAAGCCTCTAATATGGTCCTCAAATTTGAGTGACCATCGGTGGACCTCTAGAATTGACTCGCCACATCCATTAACTTTTTTAATACTTTTTTGGCGCTTTCATGGAGAAATCTTGATGGAAAGAATGATACACCTTCTTTAGAAGAAATAATTTCTATAATCTGGGCTGAAGAAAGTAGGAGAAATCTCGTGTTTGAGCCAAAAACTATGGAGAGTTCAATGTTGATTATCAAATCAAATCAATTTCAAAAGAAAAAAAACCTGAAATGGTGAACATTAATGGAAAGAGAACAAGGACAAGACACAGAGAAGGAAAAATGTTGGAAATAATTGGCAAACCTCAAAGTAAGGAATGGGGAAATCATGGAAGGCCATCAAGGCCTAAAGCTCATTTGGCATATGTACCTCAGATTGAAGAACAAGTATCAGTGAAAAGGTTTAACAATGAAAAGATTAAAAAAATTGAAAGAATTTTTAGGATCTCTTGACAGGCCCTCTAGATGAGGATCCTTCTTTGTAGCCCTCTCAAGTATGCCTTTATGCATGAATGCTTCATACGCTATCAATTCTTGGATAATAGATTCGGGAGCCACTTATCATATGACTCCCACAACTCAATTGTTCCATAATTATAATCATGTCCCTAATAGCATGAAAATTATTGTTGCCAATGGGTCCCTAATTTCTATTGCATGCCATGGAAATATACATATCTCACCTTCTCTCATTACAAGAATTTTTGAAGTTTGCGACACTTGGCCTGCGACGGTTCTGAAATAACTGCCCCCATCACGACATTGCGACGGTTCCTGGGGCGGTTTTCGTCAACCGCCGCCACCATACCACCATAAAGCACGAGATTTTCATCCTCACCCCCAGTTAGCGGCGGTTCCTGGGGCGGTTTTAAGCAACCGTCGTCGTTTAGGGCAATACATCTCTCTTTGTGTTTCGTTTTCCAGATTTTGTAATGTAATTTGTCACTCCCGCGTGTATTCCTTTCTTATCCACGCGCATATAAACCCTAAAATTTCTGAAAACCCCCAAATCTCTCAACCTCTGTCAACCCTAAAACTTCTGAAGGAAACGAAATCAAAGAGAAACGAAATCGAAGACAAACCAAATCTACTCTGTAAAAGAAGGTGATTTATCATCTTGGAAACAAAATCAACTCTTGCAAAGGTAATCGTTTTGTTCCGTTTCTTTTCGTTCCATTTCGTTATGTTTCGTTTCGTTCCATTTACGTTAGTGATTGGTTTGTTATTTGGGTTTTCTCTGCTTATGCTATGCTATGCTTTGCTTACTGCTACATAGTTCATATGTTCATTGAGATTGATTTGTTTATTGGTAGAAACCAAGCCAAATAGAATGAAATATTGAATTTTTAGGCACATATGGTTTAGGCACAATAGGTAACTTTGGCTTAGGAATTTGAGGTATTTGAGGCACAATTGGAATTTGAGGAATTTGAGGGATAGTTGGTACAACAGCAATATCA
>NC_021164.2:17922236-17931537 GCF_000331145.2 Cicer arietinum | reverse complement strand
AAGTGGCAATGGAAGAGTAGGTAGTGGTGTATGCTAATAGTTTTGATATTAGTGTATGCTACACATTTCAAAATATGCAGCAGTATCAATAGTTTTGGCAATTGTGGTTTGTGAAAGTTGATCAGAGTCAAGTATCAATTAGCTACACATTTCAGTTTAAATTAACATTATAATGCAGCAGTACTGTTGAACTTTTAAAAAGAATATACCATTGAATTCCATATAATTTATGAGGGATAATCGCTAAAGTTTGGCAAACATATCCTCGATTTTGGAAAATAGTCAAAATATGCAATATAGGTTTTCACACATTCGTTTTAAGAAAGATGATTTATTTCGTTTGAAACTAGTTTACAGATTGAAACTAGTTCAAATCATAGTTGTTTGATAGAACCCCAATTCATTATACAGTTCTAAAACCAGTGGTGGAAATTTATTGGATTTCTTTTTTCCAATTTTGTATTTGGGGCTGTGTCAAGATAACATTGTTTGCATGTTCTGTTATCAATTCTTTGTCCTTACACGATCAATCTGTTGTTAAAAAATTTGACCACTTTGTTATAATACATGTGCTGTTTATTTTGTAAATTGTGGTCACAATCCAGAAATTGCAAATTGGATTAGTGTTGAATGCCTCTGAAATTTTACCTGCATATTTTGGAATTCTCAATCCAATCATGAGATAGTTGTTGCATATTCCTTTTCATTTATTGATTGCCTGTGTAGATGCAACCCAATTTGTAGTCAATGTTTTAGATGCAATACACAAATATGTGGGCTTTACGACTGCAACTGTTAGTGGAGACATATACAGTTTTAATATTGTGTCTGCAATAACTATTGAATATAGTTTTAACCCAGTTTTAATACCGTTTTAATTTCCAGATTGTTTGTTGCCTTTGAAACTTTGAAGGCAACAATATGTGTTTGAATGAAGGTCCCCAGTAATGTAAAACTTGTAAAGTAGTAACTATTAATTGTTTTGCAAGAATTTTGCCTCAAATTTGAATTGAAGTAATAACTAATTTATTTTTCCATAACTAACTACATGTAGAAGTCTTGTGGGTAATTTTTTGATGAAGTTGCAGTACAACATGATGCGAGAAGAAGAGATATAATTTATTAAGAGCAATGCAAAGAATGTATGAAGATAAGGAATTGAACAAATTAAATTTTAGATGATCATCATTAAGTGTTACTAGCTAATCATCATTAAGTGTTATGAGTTGTTACATGATATTCTTTTTGTTTTAGTCACATGATAATATTTTTTTCTTGGTCTAAAATATAAGTAGATTAGTGATTGGTTTGTTTGAGATTGGTTTGTTTGTTTTTAAAAATAATTTCCAGATTGATTTGTTTGCATTTGAAACTAGTTTACAGATTGATTTGTTTGCATTTAAAACTAGTTACAATTGGTTTGTTTCCAGATTGGTTTGTTTGAAGTAAAGAAGTTGATTTGTTTTCATTTAAAACTAGTTTTCAGATTGGTTTGTTGATGATTGGTTTATTGATTGAATTAGTTTCCAGTGACAGTGCTTCTTCGTGCCCATCTTCGGTGACGGCGCTGCTTTCAACCTCTCTTTGGTGACGGTGTAGCGTAACACTTCTCCATCGACCGCGCAACATAACACAATAGGTAAGATAATTTTTTTATGTAAAAGCTGATAGCGTAACACTTTTTCCTTTTTTTGTACTAAAGATGTTTGAGTGTTATGTTCTACACTTTGATTGCTAAATTCTGCACTTTCAGTTCTAACATTTGTTTGCATTTAATGGATAAACTGAAGTAAATAACATATGTTAATGATTGGTTTGTTTGCTTTTAAAAATAATTTCTAGTTTGAAGTAAATAACATATGTCAATGAGGTTGTTATGTTTTGTTCCTTTATGCCTATTGAATCTATTATGTTTAAGGTCAATCTTTTTTTTGTTCTAAGTTGAATTATGTTCTTTCTGTGTCAAAATAACATATGCTAATCTTCTTTATAGAAATGGATAAATCATGGATTAAGAAGCCACACACATCAGATGAATATGATCAAGGGATAAAGGAATTTATTAATTTTGCCTTTCGAGATGAATTAGAAAATGGCGAAATAATATGTCCTTGTAAACGCTGTGGTTTCAAAAAACCGCAGAGTAGAAGTGTAATGTATGATCACTTAAAGTGCAAACCATTTCCAAAGGGATACACCCTTTGGGTACATCACGGAGAGTCCATAGTAGAAGATGGCAATAATCGAAAGAAAGTTCCTACAAAAGTTCTTCGTTATTTTCCATTAAAACCACGGTATTTTTGTCGTCAAAGTCGGCCGAGGATATGAGATGGCATGCAAATGATAGTAAGAATGATGGAATGTTGAGGCATCCTAGAGATTCTGAAGCATGGAAACATTTTGACTTGACACACCCTTGGTTTGCATCAGACCCGCGAAATGTGCGTCTTGCATTAGCTAGTGATGGTTTTAATCCTTTTGGTATGATGAGTACAAATTATAGTATTTGGCCAGTTATTCTCATTCCATACAACACTCCTCCATGGGTGTGCATGAAACATACATCTTTTATAATGTCAATGATAATTCCCGGTAAAAAAATGCCAGGAAATGATATTGATGTCTATTTACAACCTCTAGTAAAAGAATTAAAGGAGTTATGGACAACAGGTGTCGATACATACGATTCTTTTAAAAAAGAGATGTTCACATTACATGCAACTTTGATGTGGACAATTAGTGATTTTTCGGGGCTGGGTACACTTTCTGGGTGGATCACTTACACTGGACTTGTTTGCCCATCGTGTAACATTGACTCTACTCCTCATCGTCTTCCTCATAGCAAAAAAAGGTGTTTTATGGGTCATCGTCGTTTTCTTGATCAAAGGCACAGATTTAGATTGAACAAGGTTCGCTTTGATGGTCAACAAGATATGCGTAGTCCACCTAAAATGTTATCTGGGCATCAAATTCTTGAACAGGTTCAAAATATTGATGTCACATTTGGTAGAAAGCCAGATAAAGAAAGGTCGGGAAAAAGAATACGTGGTGGACGACCTACACAAGGTGTCAATCAACAATGGAAAAAGAAAAGCATATTCTTTGAACTTCCATATTGGAAGGATAATCTTCTGCGCCACAATCTTGACATGATGCATATTGAGAAAAATGTGTGCGATAATATCATATTTACTTTGCTAAATGATAGCACAAAAAGTAAAGATCATTTTAATGCAAGAAAAGACCTTAAAGCTATGGGCATAAGACCTGACCTTTGGCCCAATGAAAATGGAAGAATTTCTCCAGCCGTCTTTACTCTAACTACCTAAGGTAAGAATAGATTTTTAACAACTTTAATGAATATCATTGTGCCTGATGGTTATTCAAGCAACATTTCTAGATGCATTGACATGGAAAATCTTAAGTTGAATGGAATGTTGAAGAGTCGTGATTGTCACATATTGATGGAACAACTTCTACCGTTAGCCATTCGAGCAACCTTACCTGATGTTGTGGTAGAAGATGTGGTAGAAGATGAGCCAGAAACAACACAGTTCCAAGAGACATCCTCTCACTCTGAAGATGTGGTAGAAGATGAGCTAGAAATTTCTCAAAAAAGGAATTTTACATTTTGGGATGTAGAAGTCATTAGTATGTTATCTAATGTCTAATTATATTTATAAAATTTAATTGTTTTACATGATTGCAATATGACATATTTCATTGACTTATGTGTTAGATGAGGCGGGACATATTTCAAAGACACACTTAAGGGTATCAGACGTGCTTGAAGCTCCTCCTAATGTTAGCAGAATAATAACTAGATGGAATTCAAATGGGCAACCGGTAGGACCAGCTGCTGGTTTGTTAGGCGGTTTTTTGGGTGAAGTTGCAAGGAAGTTTAAGGATTTTCCTATAATGTACGACAATTGGAAACTAGTTCCATCGACAAGAAAAAATGAAATTTTTAAGGATAAAATACAAGTATCAATTATAAACAACTGAATATTCTTTATTGTTTTGATTGTAAACTAATTTTTTTTTTTTTTTTTATGATTATGCTAGTCAAAATTTGTTGTCGATGATAAAGACAACAAAAAATATATCCTTTCAAGCCTTGGAAAGAAATGGCGAGATGCACGATGTAGGTTGTTTAAGAAATTTTATAAGTGGGATATTTCTTTGGAAGAAAATTTACAAAATTATCCACGTTCTATTAATCAAGACCATTGGACTATTTTTGTCCAATACAGGCGTAAGACAGATACAATGGTAACTATTCTTTTCTTGCGTTGTCATTTGTTTTCTATTGTTTAGTTTTTTTATGTCATTTGTTATCATTGTAGGAGAAGGCTGATAAAAATGCTGCAAATAGAGAAAAGCTAACGATCCTTCATACATTAGGCTCTAAGACGCTTGCAAGGAAGAGGGATGAGTTGGTAGGATTTTTTCAATCTACTATTGATTGCATACTTAATTGAACATGTACTTATTACATGTGTTTACTTGTAGGAACTGAGAGATGGTCGAAAATACAGTAGGGGTGAAATGTATTCAATTTGTCATAAAAAGTCTGATGGATCATTTGTCAACGACGAAGCCAAGGTAAAATATGTAAGTGTAAATAATAGAAGTGTTATGTAATTGTAACTATTTGTTATTGACCACCTTATAAATCAAAGATGCAACTGTTAGTTTTGGTAATAGTGAGGAATTTAGTTTGCTTTATCTGTTTGCACAGGAACAATTGCAAGCTGAAATTGGGAAGACTCCTTCTCCAAATGAAGCATTTGTTAATGTGTTTGGAAAAGAACATCCTGGATATGTTCGTTGTATGGGACTTGGAATAACACCATCACAAATTACTACATCTACTTCTCACTCTGTAAGATCGATGTCTTCCTCTGAAGCTAATGAAAAGATGGAGAAAATGCAAGCTGAAATTGATAGGCTTAAGAAAAGGGATTCTGAAGTTGATATGTTGAAGGAGCAAATTGCTTTCTTGATGCAAATGCAAAATTCTAGAGACAAACAGGTAAAATTATTTTCATAGCAAACATATTTAAAAATCTTGTGAGAGTTGTTTGTCTTTGATTAAAAATATCAATTGTGTAAAGGTTTCTTATAGCTATAAGAGAAATTTAGTTAATTAGTTTTGACAATATTTATCAATATTCATTGAGGTTAATATATACTTTTTTTTTTCAGGCAATGGACATAGAATCGCCAATAGATGGTAGACGTTCATCTGAGTCCAGCCACCAACCTGATGATCGTGGAACAACTTCATTAGGGACTAATTAGATATTTGGATGAACTTCTAAGTTTGATGGAGTTGTTTTGTATTGTTAGCTACTCCACTAATTAATGTTTTGAATATTTAAACTATTTTATTTGTTGTTTTAGTTAACTTCAATGTATGAATTGGTGTTATTTCTTTTGAAAAAATTATATAAATTGGATTTAGGTACAATAGTTATTAATTATGTATTTAAATTATGTGGATGGTATTTATGAATATTTTTTATTTTAATTGATTAAAAATAGGAAAAAAAATTGTATCATATTTTTTATTTTAAATTATTAGGTTTGCGACGGTTCAAACTGCCTCAAAGTAAATATAGCGACGGTTGATAACTGTCGTAATTGTGCAGAAAAAAATAAATTTGAGTTTGTTCTAAGTGTCGCAAAATATATTTAGAGGCGGTTGTGAACCGTCGCAAAAGTTGGCGACGGTTGGAACGACGGTTTTGTGAACCGTCGCAAAATGGCCTCGCGACGCACGAATCTGCGACAGTTGCAGAACCGTCCCAAACATCAAATTGCAACGGTTAAAACCGCCGCAAACCCTTATTTTAACTGCCGCAAAACGTTTTTTTTCTTGTAGTGTCTTATCCTAAAAATGTGTTGCATGTACCTAAATTATCAGCTAGTCTTTACATCTATCAAAAAATTAATCAAGGAACTTAATTGTTCTATTACCTTCTCTCCATCGCACTATGTTTTCTAGGAATAGATTTTGGGGAAGAGAATTGGTTATGCTAAGAAAAGATGTGGTCTATACTACCTTGATACTTCCAAAGAGCATGAGAAGAATCAACATGTATCCTTTTTAGCACTTCAAATAAAGTACCAAGTTGGTTAGACACCACTTGCGTTTGGGTCATCCTTCATTTAGTGTTTTAAAGTTATGTTTCCTCATTTTTTTTAATAAATTTACAAATGTTAGATTTTCATAGTAATATTTGTAAACTTGCAAAGCATAAATGTGTTCATTTTCCTATTAGCAATAAAAGAAATGCTCAACCCTCCATTTAATTCATAGTGATATATAGAGTTCCCTCCACAATAACAAATATTTTTGGAGCTTGACGATTTGTAACTCTAATTAATTTGCACTAGGGTTACTTGACTATATCTTCTTTAGAAATAATCTAATTATTATTCCAGGTTTCCAATCAATGATTCCAAATTAGTTTGGAATAAAAGTAAAACATTTAATAACTGACAATGCAAGAGATTACTTCAACCAAACCTTGTCTCCCTATTTTCAATCACAAGGAATCATTCACGAGACATCTTGAGTAGGTGAGAGAAAAAATAAGAATAAACTCAACACTACAAGAGCTCTTCTTTTCCAAGGGAAGGTTTCAAAATCATATTGGGGGAATATTGTCCTTACAACCTCATACATGATAAATAGGCTTCCTTTCTCAAACTTTAAATAATAAAAGTCCAATAGAAATCCTTAATGGGTTTTTCTGTAACACCCAATAGCAAGTTTTTGCCTTTCGTGGCCTTCCGTGGGATTCGAGCCCGGTACCTGAGGGATAAGTACTCCTCCACACAGATCCACTACCAATTGAGCCAGCAACTCCACTACCAATTGAGCTAGCAACTCAATTGGTAATGGTCGGGATGTTACAAAAAAAAATGTAACACCCCAAATTTTTAATCCAAATATTATTTAAAAATATTTATTTTCTTTTAGAAACAACTATTTATTTTTTCTTATGAGTAGTTCATCATGTAATAAATTGAAGATGCGTAAAAAATAACTTGATATATTTTTTTTCTTCGTAAAAGAATGTAATGTAATTTACTAAAATATTATTTATGTATTCATTTGCAAAATTAATATTCCAATTGTTAGATCGATATTCATTTATAGTCCAAAATAAAATAAATTCTCTTTAAGTGAAATTCAAAAGAAACAAGGTTGACTAAAATTAATGACATTCAATTATTTACTAGCGAATGAAATCTCACTTCCACATTTCTATTAAAAGTTAATCATGGCGAATAAATAACTTTACAATGTACCACAAAAATTTTAGTAATACAAAACATTATTTTTAAGTAAAAGTCTCATTTGCCCTAGCGCGTGCACCGATCAAGGCATGTGTAAGGGGTCAGTTCATCCCACAGCAAAAATTAAACCAAATAATAAATTAACAGCCATAAAATATGAATATAAAATATTTTCGTAATAAAATATTTAAAGAAATTGATTCTTTAATAGTTCTCAAGGGGGTATCAAAAATTATAAAATATATCTAAATAAATCAAGTAGCAACCGTAGAACAAATAATTATATGAAAATAAAAATAACAATAAAATATATGCAAGTTATGCATACTCCTAAATATATATGATCCAGATATAACCAGCCACACAGGCGTCCACACAGAGGTCACCCATACCAATGGGAAAAATTAAATCAGTCACACAGGCGTCCACAAAGATGCATATGATATGTCATGAAATGATAATGATGCTCAAAATGTACATGTCACCACTGACTTAAATAATCACACAAATCATCAGCCACTTAGGCAACCACAAAGATAACAATATTTAAAACACAAATCATCAGTCACTTAGGCAACCACAAAGATAATGATAGGCAACCACAAGATAATGATATTTAAAACACAAGTCACCAGCCACTTAGGCAACCACAAGGATAACAATATTTAAAACACAAATCACCAGCCACTTAGGCAACCACAAAGATAAAATATTTTAGATTAAATTTTTTAATCACATAAGACATCAAATTTATATTATCATTGATGTTCATAGTTATAGATCAATAACTTCAACACATCAAATATGCACGTGAACAAATATCTCAAAATCACCACTTTTATTTTAATAATCAATAAGATTCGATTTGACTACGTGTTATTGATAACCATTAAAACTCACATCACCAAGAATACAATAACAACATAAATTTCATTCCTTTCACTATAAAGTTTTTTCAGCATTCTAAAAATGGACTATTCATTAATGCCATCAATAATCAATTTTCTCATATTATTAAAATTAAAGAGATATAAAATTTTCATCAATTTCGTCAAGACACAAATATTGTTCATAAAAGTCAAGTTTTAAATTTAGAATACTCAAAAGTCAACACTTAAAATCAAATACATCATAATAAATATATTACTAACTACATCATTATAAAAATTATAACTTTATAATTAAATACTCTAAAACACGTAAAACACTAAACATTTTCACTACAAACATATTTATCAAGATATAATAATAAAAATATAACTCTATAATTAATTTTCATCAAGATAGAGGTATTCAAAAAAACAATCAAAGCATTATAGTTAATTTTTTTACGACGAAAATAAAATCAACCTTTTTCTTTTAAGACACTCAGACATCATATCAATATCTTACGAATCGCTAATTTAATATCTAGCCTAACTCAGCATTGGGAAAAGCCCTTACCTTAGGCGCTTTCTTTCTTAACATCTCTAAATTCGCACGAGAAATAGCTTATGAGGCAATGATGAATTCAACACCGATAGATATTGGGATTTATGACTTAGAAAATTATTTTAGGAGTGTACAAATGACAAATAAGTGTGACAACAAGAGGCCTAATGAAAATGTATGAACGAAATAGCTATTTACGTTGCAATATTACGATTGAGTTCTTGTCTAAAATTGAAGTGCACTTAATTCCAAAATTATGCTACCAATAATTACTATTTATTTAATTTTATTAGGTTGTTACAAAGTCAATTGAAATCATGTGTATTTATGTGTATGAGTTAATTAGGATTAACTAATAAAGTTCACCATATATTGTAGGGTGTCACACCATCCATTTTAATTAAATAAAAAAATTAGAGATTGTCACATAACCCCTTTTAATTTTTTTTTATCTAATAGTTACGAAACCAAAAATTTCATAGAATTATTTTGTAGAGAATTAAAATAAAATTATAATTTTAGTTTAAAAGAGATGAATGCATGAGATAAAAAAAAAAAA
>NC_021164.2:17920367-17921986 GCF_000331145.2 Cicer arietinum | reverse complement strand
TTTTTGTGTCATCTCTTAATTGCACAAAAAAAACTTATAATTAAATTTATAATCTTCCTTTAAAAAATAAATTAAAGGTGTTAAAAATGAGTTAATGCACATTATGCCAAGAAACACCATGAATTTCATAAAATCTTGTCATAAATGGGAGTAAAAGAATGAGTTAAGTCACTAGTTTTTTTTTAGGATGGACCAAAAATATTTTCAAAACACTTATATATAAAGGTTGGGTTTCACTAACTCTATAATATATCCTAAAATAAATACTTATTTGATCGTAAATAAAACTAACAAACAATATAACTTTTATGAATTCTAATTTAATTAAATAATTCAACTAATATTTTATTAACCAAAATAAATCAAGCAAGACAAAAATACCACCCGCACATAACAAAATAAAACAAACATATCTAACACATCAATTTCATGATTATCGAAACTAATCAAATAAAAAATGCACAATAGTCGATTTAGAAAATAATCACATCATAAATCATCTCCGTGTAATTGTTACGCCAAAATAATTAAATATAAATAAATGTTATAATTATTCAGGTAAAATAGAGTGTGATAAAATTTAGTTTAATTTATTTATACATAAAATAATTATTAATTTAATAATAAATCATAACAATTACTAACAAGACACATATATAATATATATGAAAATTTTGGGGTGTTACAATATTATGTAAATATTATGTAACACCCCCGGCATTACCGTTACCGACGATGCTAGTGGGACTGCGATGAGGACCTAAAAAGAGCTAATTAGGAGGAAAAACAAAGAATATTTCAAGTCAAGACTTTATAATAATTTTTAGTTTTATTTGTGTTTAATTTGAATTGTAATAATTTTGGGTTAAGTGGTGTAAGCCCAATATGGGTCTAGAGATTTAGCCTTTGGCCCATTTTAGGAATAAGGTAAATCCTTCTTAAATACTTTGTAAGAGTCTCATTTGAGATAACTTTGAAATGAATTAGAATTAGTGAGATATGTCTCCTCTTTGAATTCTTGGATTAGAACTTGAATCTTATCAATGGATTTCTTTACCATTGTGGCGATTTCACATTGGCTTATCAATCATCCTTGATTGTGGCGCCTTCTTTATCTTCTCCATCTAACCCATTTGTTCTTTTTCATTTTATTTTACCATTTTATCTCAAGAAATCACTTGGTTAGATCTTCAATCTCGCGTGGAAGCACTCAAATCCACATCAGACTGTGTGGAGGCGGTAGTTATCCCCCAAGTATCGGGCTCGAATCCCATGGAAGGCAAAAACTCGCTATTTCCAGCGGAATGGTTAGGGGGGGCGAGAAGGTCGTGAGGTAGCACCGCCAGTAACGGTAATGGCTGGGGTGTTACACTTTCCATCATTTCATGACTTGTAGTGGTCTCACCCCTAGAGTATTTGAGTGCACAACCAATGTTCATGTTTACCACCAACATAGAGACAAACTTTCTCCTAGAGGAATGATGTATGAGTTCTTGTACTCAAACTCAAAGAAAACAAGCCCATTGGAATCAAACAGGTTTTCAGGAACAAGTTGAATGAGAAAAGTGAAGTGGTAAGAAATAAAGTTAGATTTGTAGCTTAAGGCTATAGTCAGCAGG
>NC_021164.2:17829835-17920345 GCF_000331145.2 Cicer arietinum | reverse complement strand
TTTGCTTATATGGCAAGGTTAGAGGCAATCAGAAATTTACTTTCATTTGCAGCTTTTAATAAAATCATTTTATATCAAATGGATGTAAAATGTGTTTTCTTGAATGGTTATATAAATGAAGCAATGTATGTTAAACATCTTCCTAACATTTAAGATAACGATTTTCATACCATGTTTTTAAATTGAAACAATCTTTGTATGGTTTGAAACAGGCTTCAAGAGTTTAATATGATAGATTTAGTAGCTTTCTCTTGAAAAATGATTTTGAAAGAGGCCGAATAGAATCTTCTTTATTTAGAAAATTATCGAAGATTGACCATCTCATTGTCTAAGTATATGTTGATGATAGAATTTTTGGTTCTCCTAATGCTAAGCTTTGTCAAGATATTTCTAAGTTAATGTAGAATGCATTTGAGATGAGCATGATAGAAAAACTTAAATTTTTTCTTGGAGTCCAAATTAAACCTTAGAAAACATATACATTCATCAGACCAAATATACAAGAGAAATTCTTAAGAAATTTAAAATGAATGAATCCAAACGCATTCTTACATTTGTGCATCCTACATGTTCTCTTGATAAGGATGAATAAGGTAAAAAAAGTGGATCTAAAGGTATAGAGAAGATGACTAAATATATGAGAGTAATATTCCTATATTTTTTTATAATACTTTTGCTATATGTTTAACTAAAATATATTGAGATTAAACATCACTTTAGAATATATTATGCTAAGAAGAGTATTTTTAGACATTAAATTTGTTTACACTGATCATTAGTGGGCAAATAGTTTTACAAAATCTATTGTTGAAGATAAATATAAGAAAAATTTAAGCTTTTAATTTATAAAGGAGTAATGTTGAAATATCTGTATGCCTCTACCTCTGGTAAAACAAACTGATTGGTCAATTAAAATTCAATTTATTCATTATATAAATATTTTTTTTCTAGAAAGTTGGGTGTGTTTGGTGATCTCCTAACACGGGTTGTCTTTTGTCTCTTAACGTGTGTATGGTAGTTATTTCTTTTCACTTTTAGAAACTTAAATGTTTTATCAAAATCACCAACACTTAAGTCACTCACTACTCTCACGTACTTTTCCCACACTTTTGCAACCTACAAACCTTTCAAACAATTGCACGAAACCTTTCTAAAACTCTCTTTGATTCTCAAATGGCTTAAAGTTCCACTCTCAATCCTGTTGCTTATGCTCCCATTATAGCATACAATTTAGATCAACTAGATGTTCAAAATGAAATGCATGTAGTCTTCAGCAAACTTGTTGAGAATGTGTTTGACTTTATCTAAGATTTTGCTAATATTGGATGGTCCAATTACTTTAATCTATGTCTTCGGTAAACTTTCCACTCTGAATCATGTTTGACTTTATCTAAGTCTTCAGTAAGCTTTCTTCTTTTGATGTTTCGGTTAAAGAGTTCTAGAGGTTTGCAAATGCAAAAAAAAATGGAGAAGTTTTAAATGTGATCTTAGAGAGTCCTGTGAAGATCACTCAACAAACCATAACTTCTATTACCAAATGTCTGGATGAAGGTACGATAAAAGAGAATTGATATGAATCAGGGTTTGGCTCTACTAAATTCTACTAACACTATAATTTTATGTTTTGAGTCTGACTTTTTTTATACTAATAAGCTTTATGACTATTTCGATAAAAGATTGAAACCAAAAATATCTTTTAACAAACTATTTTTTTTTTACAATCTTGTTGCAAACTTAAATTTAAAATAAATTTTAGTTGTTTCACCTAAACATGAAACAAAGCAGTTATTATATTTTCAATATGAAAACACAAGTCAATGACTTTACTAGTGAAGAATATGAAGTGGTTGAAGCTCTTCTTTTAATGCAAACATCATCCCAAAAGGAGAAGACTATGAAAATAATTTTAAAGGGCAAAAAGATTTGTGAAGAAACATTGAATGCCATAATGGGAATAGGTGAATATAAAGAAGAGGAGATGGAGTTTGTAGAGAATATTGGAGGATTGTGTGTTGAAGGAAAAAAGGAAAAATTGAATGTTTATGCAAAGGGGAGGATGAAGGTGATGGTCTTTTTTTGGATTTGAAAGAAGAAACTTAATTAATTTCATCAAATTATTTTTTATAAAAAATGTTGATTCAAAATCGTTAAGATGCAATATCATTTGAAAATCTGATTTATTTTGCCACGTTCTCAATTTTTAATTTATAAATGTTGTCGAGGACTAAAAGTTAAAAAATCAAAAACTGTAAGTACTAAATCTCAAAAAAAAAAAATCAAGGACTATATTTTTATAAGAATTTTAATATGTAATAACGTTTTTTTTTACTCAAACTGTAATAACTTAGATATTCCTTATTAGAAATTTTAAAATTATATATATATATATATATATATATATATATATATATATAAAAATTTTTTAAAAATATCATCTTATTTTAATAATTTTTTGAAATTTCATAATCCAAAAAGATATAACAAATAAAAAATAAAAGAAATTTTTAAAATGACATTTACTAATAAATTATTTAAACTAACTTTTTATTTGAAATTTTAATTTTAAAATTATTTTTTCTAAATTATATTTAACAATTTTTTAAATTTCCATTATATAAAAAAGGTTTAGTAGCACCCGTAGTCCTTTAACTTAATTTCAATTAACGTTTTAGTCATTTATCTTTATTTTTTTCCAATTTGGTCCTTTATGTTAATTTTAAGTGACAATTTGATATTTTATGTTTGAAAATGTTAATAATATTATTTTTTTCTTTTACAAAAATTCAAAAAACTCGTCAAAATTTTCAAACAAAACCTATAAATTTAATTATCATCTTCAATATAATGTAAACTAGAATATAACCCGCGCGTTGTACGGGATATATAGACTTTAACATATTAGTAGTATTATGAATAAAATTTAAAATTTTCAAAAATAATATAGTATATATAGACTTTAACATATTAGCAATATTGAGAATAAGATTTTAAAATTTCAAAAATAATATAATTTATTCATTTTGTTTGTAGAGTATTTTTTCAAGTGAGTTTATTTGAGTAATTAATTATATATTAGTTGACAAACACACATTTGAGAATATGTAAAATATTTTGTAGAACGTAATTGCAACTAATTCATATATTTAGTATTAAAAATCCATAGTGATGATCATCCTACAAACAAAATTCATAAATTATATTTAGTGTTAAAAATATTAAAAGTGTTTTAATAAATATTAATATATGTAATTATCTACTGCAAAATCAAATTAGTCATGCTATTTTATTGTGTTGTCAAATCTAAATTTATTTTCAAAATATTTTTAGAAAAATATAAAAATGATTTGGTCATTTGGTATTCATTTTATTTTAATTTTGTCAAATAAATGACAAATTTAAATTCTAATATTTTGAGTATGAAACTTCTATACAACATGACTTGAGAATTTTCACAAACAACTCATATGTACGGTTCAGTAGAAGTAAAATAGATGTAGAAACTTCAAATTGGTAGTATTTTTAAAAAATTTAACAACATAAAACATCTTCATAAGAAAAAAACAAATAATTTTTTAATTTAAATATTAAACATTATTCTTTGTATGTATAAAATTATATATTGATTGTACTTTAATTTGTAACTCATGACACATTAATAGTTATACATAATATTAGATACTAAATAATAATAATAATAATAATAATAATAATAATAATAATAATAATAATAATCATATTAATAATAATAATGATAATAATAATAATAATAATAATATAAGAATTTTCCAACTATATCTACTTATTTGAAAATAATTGGGTTGCAAGACACTAATCGTAGAGATTGTTTGAAGAAGTGGAATAATATACGTCAAAACAATTTTCTCTCGAAGACACAATAATAACACTCATATAAAACTAAATATATATTATTGTTGGGTACTTGTGTTCTATAAAATTGAATATGTATTTTCGATATAAAGCTAAATATATATTATCGTTGGGTACTTCTCTTTTATAAATTGGATTGATAAAATTGAATATATATTATTGATATAACTACTATATCAATAATCATTTGACAATTGAGACATAAAACTTCATATTGATTTTTTAAAATAATGTGGAATTAATGTGAAAGATGTTGGACAAACGTTATGAAACCATAATGTGGAATTAATTTAGAAAATTTGGAGTAGACGCTATGAAATAATATTTAAATAGGTGATAGTATAAGATAGTGGACGGTGTATTTGTAACTCATGACTATTTGTAACCCAATTATCTACGATTAATTTGTAACTCATTACACATTAATAGTTATACATAATATTAGATACTAAATAATAATAATAATAATAATAATAATAATATGAGTTTAACAAATAAATAATAAAAAATATGAGTTTATTTAAAGATTTAAGTTATAAATTTGATGAAATTTGCATTATATTGAATATGATAATTAATTTTATGAGTTTTGTTTGAAAATTTTGATGAGTTTTTGAATTTTTGTAAAAAAAAAGGATAAAATTGTTGATATTTTAAAATATAAAAGATCAAATTGTCACTTAAAATTAATATAACCAAATCGAAAAGAAAAGAAAAAAACAAAAAAAAAAAAAACAAAAACGTTAGCTGAAATTAAGTTAAGTGAATGCAAGTGCTATTTAGCCTATAAAAAAGTTGTGCCAAATAGATGAATTATATATATAACATGAATATTCATGTTGAAATTCTAATAACGTTGGCTAATATAAATATTGTATAAAACTAAAACAAACAAATCAAAATAACACATAAATGGGCACGCTGGTGCTTGCATTTCTGCTAGTTTATTATAATTATCACTTAAATGAAAAGAATTTGAGAATTAAGCAATATATTTTAAATAAATAAAAAATAATTAACAAAAATATTTTATTTTAATAATGGTCATATTTGTGGAATATAAAATCTAATTATGTTTTGAAAATTGATAACCCATTTAAAATAATAATTTTTTTTTTTACTTTTTGAACATGATATTGTAAATTAATTTAAAAGTTTATCATATATTGTCTCTTTAATCAAAAATTCTGTCTTGAATTTGAGTTAGGTTAGAAACAAGTAGAATTGGATAAAAAATAATTTAATGTTACACTTTAAAACATAATTTAAAATATCAATAAATATAAATATAAATATAAATATAAATATAAATATAAATATAAATATAAATATAAATATAAATATAAATATAAATATAAATATAAATATAAATATAAATATAAATATAAATATAAATATAAATATAAATATAATTAATTGAGAAGAACACGTAAAACATTAATAAAAGTAAGTCAACACACAAAAGTAATGTTATGCATATACTCTAGACTCCTCTTTTTTCTTTGGTGTCATTTTAACTCTCAAATATTTGGTTAGAAAGTTTGATAATATGACACCACGCAAGTAGACGAACAATTCAAATTGCCATTTGTTGACATCTAATTTTGTCCGCTACTTTATGATTTTTAATAAATATATAAAAAATTAAATAATAAAAAAAACTTATAATGATGAAAATAATAATAAAAATAAATTATTCGATTTTTAGAAAATCATGGATTGTGTTTGGTTTCTATTTGACTCTGATTCATTTTCAGAAACTTTTACTATTTTCTAAATAAATAAATAAAATAAAAACAAACATATTGAATTGAATTGAACTTATGGTAATAAAAATTATTATAATGGTCATCATTTGAATGAAAAGAAACCGTAAAGAAATAAATCAATGATATTAAAAATCAGTATAATGAAGGTCAATTGAATAGAAAAGAAACCGAAGAAATGAATCAATGATAATAAGAATCAGTATAATTGTGGCCAATTAAATTAAAAGAAATCGAAAGAAACAGATTAATGGGAATTCATTGACAATTATTCTCTTGTCTTTTGTAATCTACACCAAAAAGTCTATAAATAGTCTACCACAAGAGGACAATAAAGGGGAGAATATGGGAGCACAATTGGGGGGACAAGAGGGAACACAGCACAAAAAAATAAAAGAGAAGAGAGAAAATCGAGAAGAAAGATTTGAACGAGCTAGTAAAGAGCATTTCCAGTGCGGTAAACACTTATCGTTCTTTTTTCTTCTTGTCTATTTTTTTTTTACATTATTATTGTTATAGAGTTTTTTTTACTATTCTATGGTCGTATGATATAAACAATAATTTTTTTGGTGTCACGAGAAGTTTTGGAATCAACTAATAAAAATCAATTTGATTGTTGTATCATCATTTTTTTCTTTATCAAAATCTTGATTCTCATCTTTATTGTGTTTTATTTCTTGTGCATTAGATCTTAAATTCTATTACTATTATCGCCATCGGTTCGCGCCACATATGCGTCGCCGACTCGCGGATCTGTTCTTGAATTTTTATCCTTTATAGTTTATAAAAATAAAAAAGTAGTAAAAATGTTTTCTTTAAAATAAAACGATACACAAATCAGTATACAACACATCACTCCTATTATTATTATTATTATCATTATTACTATTATTATCACCATTATGTTGTTAATTTATTTTGATATATATATATATATAAAGTAAAATTAATAATAAAATCGATTAACACATAAATATTTTCTACCCAAGAACTACGTGAGTTTTGACTTCCCTATTGCACCTGGGGATACGTAGGAGCAGCAAGGTGTTTCCCTTGTCAAACCAAATTAATAAAAAAAACATTTTTCCTTCTTTTATTAATGTAAATAATTTCTTTCTTTTTTTGTTATTATTCTTTTTGGGGTAAAAATAAATAAATAGTATGTATATAATTAATTATACGGTAACCGTTTTAACGGACGTTGTAGGGTGGTAATACTTTCTCTACTCGTAATCGACTCCCGAATCCGAATTTTTTGGTTCAAAAATCATTATGTTAGGTTTTATCCAATTTTTCCTTTAATAAAAATAAAATTGGTGGCGACTCCTTTTTCGCGGACAAACCGGACGCGACACCATTGTCTTCATAGAAACCCTTAACTCAACTTGAGACACATATACGCGAAAATCGAGTTAAAGGAGTGTTGCATGATAGTTCCCGATATTTGGAGTGCTACCTTCAAGTCACCAAGGAATTCTCCACCGAATACCTTCAAGGTCTAACAATCTTGCATTAAGGCTCAACAACAGACCACGATCAGACGCATTCAATTGTACTTCCACAAAATCACTAGGCTTGTTAGGCTCTACCTATATAACGACAAAACAATTTTCACTTCAAAAATTATCAACATCTATTTTCTCCCCCGTTGTCCTAGGCTACTCGCTCCATTAAGAGAACCATCATTGACACAAGTCGAGTTTATAACTCTTCAATTAAACACAATATACATTTCATGATATTCATCAAGGTGGTAACATCATAAGTCAACAAGTGCACATAATCATTGCATATTTCTATGGTCATATATTACATTCAAAATTTAACATCATAATACACAAGCTCCAACAATATAGGATTTTCAATCATAGATAATAATACTAGATCATTCACACTTGCCACGTCAATTGCAATGCAAATAATTACAATTAATCATATTTTATATCATATAACAATATCAAGGATGAATATAAACAAAACACATAATACATCAAATACACAATTCTACAATAATTCAACTACCACACGATCTTTAAAATCAAATCAAACAACACCCTATAAAAGTTTCTAACTCTTATTTTAGCCTCACCAAATACAAGTTTTCTCATTAATCAATTATTACTCAAAAGGCTCAAGTCGTACGTAGAGAGCCTCAAACGAATTATGGAAAATACGGTTTTCCCGTTCACCTCCCTTAATTTACACTCATTAATTCGAACTCACTCTCATCCCATACCTTAATCTAACGCTTTCATATACGGATCATAATAATTTTCAACAACCATGATATGTCAACAACGCACAACAAACAAGTCCAAAAGCATTGACGAATTTGAAGAGTTAATGAAACATGGCCAACATTATGCGTAACATAAAAACCAGTGTTATATAGTTATTAAAAACGACGTGAAGCAGGTTATTAGAAAAGGTTTCACCGACACATTGGAGCGTCGACAAGGTCCGATGTCAACTTCACTGAAACACGCAAACGAGTGCTTCTGGAAGATTTCGACGAGAGGAATTCAAATAAGCTTACAGTTTTTCAAGATGATGAACGTGTTGGCCGAAATGTGATAAAACAACTACTACGAAGGTGGAAACCCAATTTTTTAAGTGTAACAGTTGACGGTTTCAAGCATAGGTAATGGAAAATGATGTTTCTCGAAGTCCAAATATGATATCAGTTTTCGTTGGTGACTGTTGTGATGGTCAAAATCTTGATCAAAAGTTGGATGTGGGATTTTTGACAAAGAAGAATATGGCGCTTCAACTTGCAATTCAAGTTGGGAATGAAAGAGGAGATCTAAACTATCACAAATGTGATCTTGGTTTTGTACGACACTCACTATAATGGTCATGGTCGAAGAGAGAAGATTGAGAGGAAATAGAAATGGAGGCGAAGGCATATAGGAAAAAGAAGAATATGGGTTCGGTCTTCCTTTTTCTTTATTATTATTATTATTATTATTATTATTATTATTATTATTATTATTATTATTATTATTATTATTATTATTATTATTATTATTATTATTATTATTACTATTATTATTATTATTATTATTATTATTATTTAACCCATAAAACACATTTTACTCCTTTATTTTATTTTATTTTATTTATAAAACCAATAATTAGCAAAACTAAATTATTTACTATTTTTTTTAATACAATTCCATTACAAAAATATTACTAATATTTCGAAACTAATGTGTTATAAAATAAAGTAATTAAAATAATTAATCTTTTAAAATACATTATTAACTAAAACTCTCATATTCAAAATAATAACTACAATTATTACTGCACTATTTTGCAAAATAATCACATAAAAATACTACTATCTTTATAGAATAATCAAAACGATAAAATAAATTAATATAACATAAAAAGTTTATATTAATTACTAAATCACAATAAATATGCATAAAACCACCATGCCATAAGAAATATATAAAAATAAAGAAAATCAATCGCAATGTTACTAACTTCTCAAGATGATTATTTATCAAATAAACAACTTTTTATTGTTGAAAAAAAAAATTGTTTTGACAAGAGATAATGAGTTTGTTTGATTTGAATAATTATTCTAAAATACGAGTTTGAAGATTATCAAACTGTACAACTTGCATCTTAAAAACTCAAGGGCTAAAAAGATATCACATCTGATTAACTCGTTTAAGGATAGTTTTATTATTGTGGTTATAAAAATGAACTTTAAAACCACCAAGTTGTAAAACTTGTGTTATAACCTCTCAAAAATTACAAATATGTCACATCTAATTAACCACTTTAAAATGATTTTTGCATGATTATTAATTTATTAAAAATAAAATCGAGCTTTATAACCATCAATTTATCACAATTTAAGTTAAAATAATTTGAAGCAAGATTTTATTTGATTTTATTTTTGAAAAGAGTTTTTACACGATTTAATGATTTAATAAAAATATAAATGTAAGAATATGGTGGGTGTTACACACAAACTAAAATGGTGGAACTCACTGACCTATTCTATGCAATGTGACAGGTCCAAGGCATTTTAACTTTCAATAAATCAACGTAACAATAACTAGAAGGTCTCATTTTTAATTCTAAAGAAATAAAATGTATCATTTTGAGATTAGAAGCTTCAACAAATGAAAATGGAGTGTGGCATATAGAGAGAGAAAGAGAACAAATGAGAGTTATGATGATATGTGATAGGCAGCGAAGAAGGCAACGACAGTGGTGCACAGCTGATTGTGGTCGGCGATGGTTACTTATCACGACTCGAAAACTAAACACTGTGACTGACGCATAAGTTATACTCCTAGCCTAATAATTCTATCAACTAACTTAACAATTAAACAAATAAATAGTTCTAAATAACTATTTAGAAAAATATATAATTTTCTCAAAATTTCGAGAGAGTATCCTCTGTAATTTATAAAATTCCTATTTTAACTTTCAACTCAGTCATGTTTCAAAGAACATAATCTAAATATTCTATACATCTCCCAAAAGATTTTCTAGATTCCAAATAGATGCAAAATACATCACGACTCAACAGACTTTACAAAAAAGGGTCATCGATTAAAGAGGCCTACAAAAAAAAAAGTATGATCGAGACTTGAGTCTAGTAACAGCTTACTACTAAACTACATGTGAATCTGGAAAAAATAAACAACATGAAGGGATAAGCTACAAAGACTTAGTGAGGAGACAACAACCACCACCAACTAGAAGAGAAACACAACAAGACACGAATAGTTACTTTACAATCTTATGACAAACAAGAAGACGAAGATAGTGAGAGTGGGTGGGGTTAGTTTTATTTATTTATTTATTATTATTAATTAATTAATTATATTTTTTTTAATGAAACGAGGCGTTTCATTACTGGTCCAGTAGCTGACGTGATGATGAAAAAAATGATATTCTCTATTTCTAGTTTTTTTTACTGTTCTCCTCTTTTTTGTTAATTTGGAAATATGATTTTGAGAATAGGGTTGGGTTGTTGTTTTTTCTCTACTCTCCTTCATTTTTTTTCTTCAGAGTTCCCTCCTTCTTGTTTCCTTTTTATAATTTTTTTTTAATCCAGAAAATTCTCCCTTATTCAATTATTTTCTCTTTTTCTTTTCAACCAAACTTTTTTTTTCTTTTTGATTGATTTTTTGTCTCAATTTATAGGTTAAAATGACAAATATGTGTGTCATGAGATAAAATTGAGTTCTGATTTTTTTTAATTGTTTTGTAACAAAAATCAAGTAACCTCATATAATTAGAAAAATAATGACTCGTCTTTTTTATTAAATGGTGAAGATACCTTATTAGAATTAGAAGAAGAAAAAACTAAAATGGAAAGGGAGTGCTTGCTTGCAGCATGGAACAAGGAAAGTTGCTTGTTTGCAACGGGAAATAAAAATAAAATAATTTTTTTTGTTTTTTTTAATATTTTATTTTTGGTGATAATGTAATGAAATGAGAACCTATGTAAGTATGGAAAATTGATTTATAAAATGAAGATTTTTTTAAAATGAATTATAAAATGACAATTTTTTTTATAGATTTTTTCATATTGATTTATTAAACATATTATCACTTATTTTTTTGAATTATTTTTAATTGGTTGGACAAAATTATGATACTACAATTAGAATATTCTATGTTTTCTATTTGCAAATGGGAGGCATTGCTTCTTTACAAGAGTTCGGAAAAAACAAAACCAGAAGAAATGAAATGAAGGTGATGTTGAGACAAAATCCCAAATTAATATTTTGATGATAATCAACCAAAAGTTAATTAAAACTTCTAATTATGATTCTAAGTGTTTTGTTGTTTAATATGTGTTTTTGAGTGTATTAATCAAATATATGTATTAAGCATTTCAAGCAAGATCATATTAGAAGAAACAAGTTCATTCAAATAAACGAATAACATTCTGACATAATTCTGGAGAAACGGATATCGTTCTTCACAGTTCTAAGATCCCAAGAATGTTCATGTTATTAGAAGATTGTTCCTGGTGTATTCAATCTATTTTCAGAATTTTACCATTAGTGTACATCGATCACATCAGTAAAAGAATCATTCAAAAGAACAAAGTCAAAAACTATTCATCATAATCAAAAAAACAAGATCATTCTCCAAGTTTGAGCAAGTAACAAGTAGGAATTTGACAGGCTCGATTGGACACTGCTGCTGCATCTCTGAGCAGCCTGCACACTTGATAGAAAGTAGGGAAACACTTCAAGACAATTGTCAAAGAAGCTTAACCTCAACACCTCTCAAAGCAACAATAAAGATCATTCTGGTTTTGCAAGAACATTCATGCTTTAAGATAACACTTATCCACTTAAACTGACACAAGACAACTAGATCTTCTTCAATGATTAGATGAGTTGTCATAAGCGTTCCTGAAGCCTATAAAAGGAACCTCAAGATGAAGGATAAGACAGATCTTCAAGTGCAAAACAATATATCACTTACATTATAATACTCGAAAGTTCTTAAGCTCCTCAATCACAAGAAAAAGGCCCAGTTCTGTTTTCATTTAGATATCATAATTATTCTACTAAGTCCTTAGTAAAGAATCTAAACTCAAACAAGAGTTGAGTACACTCAGATTCTACCAACTTCTTTAAATCATCACTTTGTAACTCAAGACTATTGTGTTGAAAATAGTTTGAGTACATCGTAAAATTCCTTTTATGGTTAAAAGGTAACTTGTAATAATCCTCTCTAAAGATTGAAAGGTAACCTATGGAAATAATTTTTAGGTTGAAAGGTAATATATTATAATAGATAAAGATTGATCAGGAAAGGCTGTGTGAAAACCAAGAACGATCTTGTTTTGATCACTTAGTGAAAAATCTCACAATTTTGAAAACTAGACGTAACCCACTTTAGGTGAACCAGGATATATCCGTGCGTGATATCTCTTCCCTTATATCTATTTGCTTATAATCTATTAACCATATATCTTATAGATAAGTTAAATTTGGTGATTTACTAACCAAGAACATTATGCTTTTATTGTGCTTTCATAAACCAAGATTAATCTTGAGTTAAATACTTTGAGATTTAACATGAACTTTAAAAAGGGGAAATTATAATTCAAACCCCCTTCCTTGTAATTGACATTGTCACTTCAGGTGAGAGAGAGAGAGAGGGATTGCATGTGGGTTGTGATTGCATGAAGGTTACGACATTTCTAGGTGATGGGTGAAGTAAAAATGTCGATTTACAAGGAAGGGGGGTTTGAATTGTAAATGCACATTTTAAAAATTTATGTTAAAAACTTAAGAAAATAACTCAAGATTTATTTTGGTTGTGAAAACGAAGAACGTTCTTGGTTTTAACTAGAAAATGGAGAACGTTCTTGGTTAGTTAAAATCAGTAATTCAATTTATGGATTTAACTTGATAATCAATCAAACTGAAAGTAAATAGATAAGGGAAGAGATACCACACAATGATATATCCTGGTTCACCCAACCCGAGTTACGTCCAGTCCACACAACAGTGACATTTTCCACTAAGTGTTTAAAACAAAGAACCTTCTTAGTTTTATAGCACCTAGTTCAAATCAACCTTGATCTGCTACAAAGTTAAAACCTTTCCACCCAGAAAGGAGTTCAATCAAGTCATCTATCAACCTTGATAGGATTTCTTACAATATACCCAAACTATATTAAACTCTTATAGTTTGAGTTTTACAATAATGATGAGATTGCTTTGTTAGAATCTGAGAATGCTCTACACTTATGTGAGTTCTGATTCTTTGACAGAAAAATACACGAGAACGATTCTAGGAATTAAATGGGAAAAATCGGAATTGATTCAATGTATGTGTGTGAGAGACATTCAAGTGTGATTGAAATGCGTAATGAATTTTTTAGTACTTGAAGCGTTGATTTTCCTTGAGCTTGGCCTTCCTTTTATAGGCTTTTTAAAGCATTTAATAATGGTCAAAAGAGCTGTTGGTAGTGCTCTGTCAGATTTGACCAAAACCAATATATTTGAATAAAAATATTCCAGTTTTTGAACTTTGTTGACTGTGCGTTTTTCTTCGTTCTTGATCAGATTTCTTTTGTGTTTAGTGATACTTTATACCTTAGATATATTTGTTGATTATATTGCTTCAATCGGGAGATTTAATTCTTCCAAAACATCTTGGAGAATGATGACGAACTACTACAGAAGTAAGGAGATTAATGCTGAAATTCTGCAAAAAAAGGAGATTGATAATCAATCTGGAGGCTGGTCTGATCATTCTGGAGAAAGATGTTTGCTACTGAAGATCAAGTATAACAAGCTGGAGAATGTTTATCAGTCTGGAGGCTGATGTTGCAGTGATGTCCAGATTGATCGGAATGTTTTCAAGAATGTTCAGATCTGTCTGATCTTCTTAATTTGTGATCTTCTCTCTTTTTGATTCGAGTAGTTTCTTTGAAATCTAATCATCTCAGTTTGTTCATTGCCTAGTGCTGATGATATAGATGTAAAATCCAGAGGCTAAAACTTCTTTTAACTAGTGGAGATTGATTGGTTTTGGAGTTGTGATGATCATTCTGAAATTGGAGAACATTCTCCATTTTCCAGATTTTACTACGAATTTTCTCCTTTCTTGTTTGTTCAGATTTTGCTTTTCATGCTGATTTATTCTTGCTTTTTTTGGATCCTATCTTTGATTAATACACTTAAACGCACATGTTAAATACCAAAACACTTAGAATCATAATTAACATTCTTAATTAACTTTTTATTTGTTTTCATCAAAACATTAAATTGAGATTTTTTCTCAACAATCTCTCCCTTCTTTATGATGACAAACATATTAATTTAGATTTTAATTTTAATCATAGAGAGCTTAAAAGCTCCCCCTCGGAATATGCTTCAGATTTTTGAACCAACATAAAATCTAAAATAATTCTCCCCCTTTGTCAACACAAAAAGGTTGGGGAATACATAGAAAACAATGAGTAGACTCCACCTTAATATTTTGAAATTGATATCCTTTAAAATTCCAAAATACAAGCAAGATGTCTCTTTGCTCTTTTGCCTTCTTTCACAACAGACAACATTTTAATTTGAACATGATAATGAACGCAAGGAAAGCAAAATGAATGTGATATAATGTCAAGTATAACTTCTTTCTTTACAAAATATTTTTATGCTAAAAAAGTTTGTATTTATAAAAAACAATCAAAGAGATGTGTTCACATAAAAAATTATTTTAAGGACATAAAAAGGATAATTTGTAGAAAATGATTTGATTTTCATGAATGAATTAAATAGTAATCATGATCAGAATATACCTTGATAAGATCCAAAGAAGCACTTGAATTAGAAAAGAGGAAAATGTGAATATGTGCTTCTTCTAAAGGACCACCATTCAAACTTGTTACTATTCCTTTGATCTGATGGCTGACTTTCATCAAGACTCTAGTAGCAGCAACTTTGGCACCATATCACTACTAGAAAAAACGCTTTTAGAGACTAATTTTTCGGTCACTAAATGAAGAAAATTGGTCACTAAATTCAATAGCGACCGATTTAGTGACCAATTTAAATCAGTTGGTAAACTGCTAGTCGCTAGCTGTTGCGACCAAATCAGCGACCGAATTTAGTGACCGATTTAGAGACCGAATTTAGTGACCGATTTAGTGACCGAATTTTGTGACCGATTTTGTGACTGGTTTTTGAGACTGAATTAGTGACTAAAGTTTGAGAACATAAATTGTTATTTTATTAAATATTTGGTCACCAGCTCTATTTCTAAATGTTACTAATTTTTTTTTTAATTCATTACTTTAATGTCCAAAATAACAATAAAAGTAATTTTTTATTTTGATTTCAATATCTAAAAAGTTCATACACCAAAATCAATCATTTAAAAGCATTAATCATATCATTGTATATAAAAGATATATTACATTTAAGTAATATTTCTAAGTACTCAATAATACAGATAAAATTTAAGTTTAAACAAGAAATATATCTACAAAACATATATATCTATCACATGATAATATTCCTACAAGACATATATCTTTCACATTCCCAAAAAGTTCACTTGTCATGAGTTCTTCAACATTTGTTCCAATCTCTTCTCCACGGCCACGACCTAACATGCCAAGATCCTAAACCCCTGCAATCTTTGATGCAAAACTAACACACTTGTGGGAAGAAAGTGATATTCCAACAAATATGTAAGAACCAATAGAGTGCCCAACCTGGTAAGAAAACTCTAAATTAGTTATCAAAACGTCATTTCAGTAAATGATATTGAACTTTTCTATATGCAGAACAATTTTTGGATAAAACAAGTTTTACGTAAAATAATTTAATTAAACCCTCTTGCAAAATAGTTACTGTTTTCCCAATCCAATAGATATGTATGTTGTAAGAACACAAATGACAACTGCTTGCAAATAGTTTAGCTACAAACCAGATTCATAGAAAGGAAGCCATTTACCTTTTTGAAGTCAGTCAAGGTCATATAGAGGACATTTCGCATGGTATGGTACTGTTAAGTTATTGAAGTTAGACAAAATCAATACAAGAAAAGATAAAAATGTAACCTTACTGTAAATAATATATGAATCAGTATCATAAAACATATATATTTTATTAGTATTCCAGTATAACTATATAAGAAAAGGGATCCATAATCAGAAATGGGAAAACCACTAATTTACATGTTTAATGTGACCTAACATCAAAGCCCTTCTTTCAACAGTAAAACTAACTTGTGACAAGTGAGAGCATGCAGCCTCAACTGCATTGGCAGACCATGACTTCCCAAGGGATTTTCTGACAATAAACCTCAAAGTCATGACTGGTAACAATCCTAACAATGCTATTAAGTAGCTAGCAACAACAACTAGAATTTGTGATCTAAAATCACATTAACCATTAGTCATTTCCAATAACATACATAATTTTTAAATGAAAATTGTCATTAGTTAGCTTTGATGATAAGTTGATAACTGTTACCAACAAGAGATACATAATTACCAATTTTTTATACGAAATTTATGTGAAGATTAAACTTAAAATTGTTTTATGTGTAAATTGATCAAAATACTGCTTTAATTTAATCAATCCATCACAGTACCTTAAGCAAAAGAAATGAAATACCTTAAGCAAAAGAAATGAAATTAAATCAAATGTGCATATTAGAGTGCAATTGGTACCAAACCTAATATTTTGACAGCAAAATCCAAAGACAAAAACAACAAACAACAAACTCCAAATTATTTTTCAACTGCAAAATAAAGACAACAGGGAGTTTAACCAAATCAGGTTGCAGACATTCACACTTTGAGAGACAAGATAGGTAGAAAAGGTTTTGTTGAATATGATTTCGCAAGGTTGTTCTAATGACATGGAACATTCATCGTTGAGTAGGGAAAAAAAAGATAAACATACACCTCAAAATTACAAAGATAAACACAGTAAAAACCATAGGGAAAAAAAATACTGTTTTAATCAAGAATCAAATTAGGGTTTAATTCAAAGAGAAACACAAGAGGGTAGTATCTTGCAGTAAGAAGATAAGGTTACCTGGAGCAAAGAGCAAGGGGCAACCTATCTTACTAATAATAAGAAACGGGTTGAGATAGGCGACATGTAGCTTGCTTCCAAGCCGACCCGGCCGCGAGGAATCAAGAGATCTTTGACGGTGCTGACTTTCTCGAGTGATGGAAGAAGGCGCCCAAAAGTGACAAGCAGTCGCGGTCGAAGCTTGGCTCTAGGCGATAGGCTAGCAGTAATCTTAGTTATAGTGAGTTAGAACGATTTGGAGAATAAAGATTTGGGGGAGAGTTTAGAGAGAGCGCGAGACATGGGAGAAAGAAGGAGACTAAGAAAATGAAAGGAGTAAGCGAGATTTCATTAAAAAAACCATATAAAACCCTATTTTTAAAAGAACCAAAAAATTGGATTGGTCTCTAAAATCGGTCGCTAATAAATTAGTCTCTAAATCGGTCCCTAATAAATTAGTCGCTAAATCGGTCGCTAATACATTAGTCTCTAAATCGGTCGCTAAAATATATTTTTGACAACAAGTACAATTTCATTAAAAGACCATACAAAATCCTATTTTTAAAATAATAAAAGGAAAAGAAGAAGGAGAACGATAGTATCCTTTAAGTTGTTTATGGTAGTGTGAAATATGTTTTGGCATTATCATATTTTTATATTTAATATTATCATATTTTTAAGCATACGTTTGGGTGTATTTTAAAATAATTTTTTTTTATGATATGTATTTGTTTTTAAATAAAAAATATTTAATTTCTAAATTGGTCGTTAAATTTATTTTTTTTAGATATAGAGATTCAGAAAAATCTAGTTTTAAAAGAAGAAAAAAGATTTTGATTGGTCTCTAAATCGGTCGCTAATAAATTGGTTTCTGAATCGGTCGCTAAAATATATTTGTGACTACTTTAGAGACACATTTAGTTTTAGTTAACTATTATAAATATTTTGTCTACAAAAATTATTTCACATTTTTCTTTTTTAATTAATAAAGAAAATTATTTCACTATGATATGTATTTGTTTTTAAATAAAAAAATATTTAATTTCTAAATTGGTCGTTAAATCTATTTTTTTTAGATATAGAGATTCAGAAAAATCTAGTTTTAAAAGAAGAAAAAAGATTTTGATTGGTCTCTAAAACGGTCGCTAATAAATTGGTTTCTGAATCGGTCGCTAAAATATATTTGTGACTACTTTAGAGACACATTTAGTTTTAGTTAACTATTATAAATATTTTGTCTACAAAAATTATTTCACATTTTTCTTTTTTTATTAATAAA
This sequence comes from Cicer arietinum, assembly GCF_000331145.2. Taxonomy (NCBI): domain Eukaryota; kingdom Viridiplantae; phylum Streptophyta; class Magnoliopsida; order Fabales; family Fabaceae; genus Cicer; species Cicer arietinum. Next base: position 17,901,881 of record NC_021164.2, on the reverse strand, counting down.
GAAAATTAAATTATGTAATTAAAAAATAGTTAGTGACCGATTTAGTGACGAAATAATATTTTGTTTTAAGATTTAAAATTTCAGTCTCTACTTTGGTCGCTAGTGTGAAAGATAAATTTTCTATTAGTAATATTTAGCGACTGAATTTTTTGTCACTAAAATTCAGTTGCGATTTCAGTCACTAAATTTCATTAGCGACCGATTTAGTGACGAAAAAATATTTAGTTTCTAAATTCAAAATTATGGTCTCTATTTCGGTCGCTGGTGTGACTGAAAATATTCGGTCTCTAAATCGGTCACTATAGGCGAAAATTCTAGTAGTGTATCCTTCCAATTTAGTTCTTCCAATAATTTGATCATGAGATGTTTTTGGAGGAAAGGACAATAGTGAGATATGTGTAGGAGTGACAAAACTAAATGGTTCAAACTCATTTAGAAGTTGTTGATGTTTTTTCAACCATATCATCTTAATAGAAAACATTAGATTTGAATGAATGTTGCATATAAACTGTCAAGAACGTTCTAGAGAATCTTCTGCTTTTCTGGAGAATGTTATGTTCTTCTGCAGAATGTTCTGCTCTTCTGCAAAATGTTCTGCTTTTCTAGAGAATGTTTCGCTCTTCTGCATAATGTTCTGGTACTGCTTCCAAAACGAACATTTTTGCTTAAATTGATCATTCTCTTAGATTTTGCCTTTATCGTTCTCCAACTTTTAGGAGGAGAATGAAACAGAGACTATTTATCAATCTCGGTTTCCTGGAAAGCATTATGTTGATGTTGTCCAGAATGTTCTTCTTCTTCTTCATCTCCTTAGCTTTAATGTTTCCAAAGGTTAAAGATACTCCAAATTTTTCTAATGAGAGGAGGCACCATACTTTTCCATTCATGTGTATTGAGCATGCTTTGTTCATGTATCAATGTTCTTTCTTGATTGTTGGATGGTGTTCCTACATCACAAGTTAGTAATGATTTTGGTACCCATATTTGTTTGGGTCCTTGATGGTTAGTATATCTTCTTTTAGAAGATTTTTTAAAACTTGATCTCTTTTTAAAATAGCAAGTTGATTCAAAGTGACCATTTTTGGAATAATAGAAACACTTTGTTGTTGATCTTCGATAAGGTTTCAAAATCTGAGTTTTAAACGAATTTGAAATTGATTTTGGTGAAATTCCAAATCGTTCTCCCTTTTTCAAACTTTCTAGAGAAAGTTTTGTTTTTGTTCTAGAACATTCTCCGTTTTGAGAACAACCTGGAGAATGTTTATCTTTATGCATTTAAAAAAGATAAGATTTTATGCAATTTTACGTGTATATTGTGTACGCAATTAATGTGATATTTTCTTATGTGTTTGACTGGTGTTAAGGATATATGTAGTTATATTTCAATTATTTTCTATTTATAGTTATTTATTTTATAAATAATTATTTTGAGAGTGTAGTGATCTTGTGTTTGATTTCCTTTATTATTATATATTTGTTACATAAAGTGTTGATGTTGTATTTATTTATTTATTTATTTTATAATTTCGACTATTCTCTAATGATGGTAGTATTTTAATTTGAATACTTAAAAAAAAGTATAAATATAGTGATTATTTTGAATATAAGAGTTTTAGTTATTAATTGATTAATTTATTTTGAATATGTGTTTTATGGTTTTGGCCATATGCAAAGAGTAAAACTTAATTAAATAAAATAATAATAATTGAAAAGAGAAAGAAGAAAATGTAGGAGAGTAGCGGAAACAACACGAGCACATCCGCACTTTAAGAAAAAAAGTAAGAAAAATAACTGTTACAAATTTTTTCTCCATTTCTATCCAAATTAAAGTATGTTGTTTCATTCATTTAGTTGCTCATTGAAAAACACTTTCTCATTTTTTTTACCATTCCAATTTCTCTCTAAAATTCTCGACTTTTACATTTGTGAAATTAAAATGTGGAACAGAAATATTTATAAGGTGTCGATTGATTTAATTTTGTTAAATGAGTGATATTTGATATTATTGGGATATTGAGTGTCAAATGAATTTTGTGCATATGTTTGATTAGATGAGTTTATGTGAGGTGATAATAAAATATGAATGCATTGTATGATATAAGCTTATGTGAATATAGTAGTAATGTTATCAATTTGTGATGAGTTTATGTGATGATGATGTATGATTGATGATAGTAATGTTATAACTTTGTGATGCAAATTTTGAAGTAACCTCATAGTTGATAATATAGTGACGATTCTAACTTTTGTTAAAGACAATGCTCTTAATGGAATATTCTAGACCAATGATGGGAGAAAAAAGATGTTGAGAATTTTTGAAGTGGATATTATTTTGTCATCATATAGGTAGGGTATGACAAGTCTAATGATTTTGGGAAACTAAGTGAGTCTGATCGTGGCGGTCTATTGTTGATCCTTAAGGCAAGATTGTTAGACCTTGGAGGTATTCGAGTGGAAAATTCTTTGGTGACTTGGAGGTAGCCTTCCAAATGTCGGGAGTTACGATGCAACACACGTTTACCTCAACTATTGTGTATATGTGTCTCGAGTTGAGTTGAAGGGATCTATAAGGACATAGTCAATTTAAATTGTTCGTCTACTTGTGTAGTGGCATAGAATCAAACCTCCTAACCAAATACTTCAAGTTAGAATGGTACCAAATTATGAAGGAATAATGTCTAAGCTCATGCACAACATTGCATTTTTCTTATGATTGTTTTGTTGTGATTAGTGTGTTTTAAAAGTGACAATAATTTCTCTTGGATGATGTGATGATATGACAATATATTAATTTTACTTGAGTGATTTTGACATTATAATGTGATATTATTTTTCTTGAATATTTTGATATATCATGATGTGTTATGATACAATCTATTATGATTGTTTGTGTGTTCTTCTTACTTATATTATACGATCAAAATGATTTTGAAACTCACCTCCTTCGTTGTTTGTGTTTGATTGGTTTGGTCTTGCGTTTGCAAAATCACAGTTATTACAGGTTAATGAGTCTTGAAGTTCAAGTTTAGGAGAAACTCCGCTCTGATATGTGATATCGAGAATAAGAGTTGTAATTTTTATTAACTTAGAAACGGCTTTTTGTATGAAAATCTTATAAGTACTAGTAAATTTTTGGAATTAAATTATTAAATAGAGTTAAATCAAGTTCATTGAGATTACACTCTTTTAATTGAAGAATAATGTTTGAATTGTTCCATGTGTACTTTGACGAACGTGATATACTAAATTGGTTACAAAAGTTTTTATTTTCTTGAAAACAAATTTTCTTTATCCGCTGCGATTTTAAAAAAAAAATATTATAGTATAAATTATTATATATGTTATTTTGGGGTTTAAAATGTCACATTAGTGGTATAAGAGTCAAGTTTTTTCAATCAGACCGCGTGGGTCAAGTGTTGGTTTTAGTCAAATGTTAGTTGTGTTAGTTTAGGGTGACACACACTTCATCTTTATTCAAATTTTTGTTTTTTTATTTGGTTGGTTATGTTGTTAAAATGGGTTTGAGTTTGAAATGGAGTAATGATGTTTAGACAGATATGATGGTTTCACGAGGGTCTGCAAAGTTTTCTGGCTCTCTACATTTTTCATCTATCCTTTCTACATTTTTTGTTTATTTTCATTCTTTCTTTCTCTTTCTTTGTTTCTTTTCAAAAAACTCTTTTTCCAATTTCATTTTTTTCTCTCTCTCTCAATTTATAGGCTCAAATAAAGAATCTTTGTATCCATGAGTTAAAATTGAGTTATAGTTTTTATTTATTTATTTATTGTTTTGCAGCATAAATCGTGCAATCTCAAATAAATAAGGAAGTAATTGACTCATCTTTTTAATTGATTGCATAAATGGAGAAGATTGTAGTTTCATTTGAAAGAAGATGGAAATGAGTGCAATTGAAAACAAGGCAGCAGGGACGCTTGCTTACCCAAAATCACTTTTGTTTCTTTTTTGTGTTAGTTATATTTTATTCTCTTATTTGTTTATTATATTTTTGTTTTATTATTTTTATTGTTAAATGGAATGTGAACACTCATGTAAATATGAATTTAAAATTGAAGATTTATATAGTGATTTTTTAGATTTTATAACAATAATTGTAAAATATTGAATTAAACTTATTATAATTATTTTTAATAGGCCGAAAAAATTAAGGTGCTACAAAAATTATAATGAACAATTGTTTATTTAAAGTTGAGATATTTTTATAAATTTCAAAAGTTTTGTGGCAAATACGAAAATATAATTTGGGCCAAAACTAAAATTTAAAAAAAGTAGACCATTTTATAGGGTCATGTTATAAATATAATTTTTTGTGGATGTTCATTCTTTAGTCTTTCACTTCTACTAGTAAATAAGACGTTCATTGTATTCTAAAGACACAATTGAAAAAAGAATAACACAAAAATTTCATCTATCATTTTTGTTCTTGTTCTTTTAGTTTATTTTCAATCAGCACTAGTGTGTAACCCGTGCGTCGCACGAATACAAATTACTATTATGATAAATATATTGTTATATTAATTGTCGTCTACATATTTACACATTATTGAAAATTTATTTATAATTTTTAGTGTCGGCACATGGTTTTCCTTCTTCATCTAAAATAACAATATTCAATCCTTCCATACACTTTACTCGTGAAATAGCCACATAGAACTGATCATGAGTAAATATAGATCGCTTTAAATACAAACCAACTTGAGAAAGAGATTGACCTTGACTCTTATTTATAGTCATTGCAAAACACAATGACAATGGAAATTGTCTTTTCTAGAATTTAAATGGGAAAGCTCATATGGAACCAAATTCATCATAGGTATATAAATCTTATCACCAATGTTTTTTCTGTGATCACAGTTGCTCCAATAATATTTGTACATATTTCATTTATGAGCAATCTTATTCCATTACATAGTCCATTAGTTTGATCAATGTTCCTCAAAAGCATGACTGAAACATCAATCTTTAATTTTAATCGGTGATTTGAAATTCCTGAATATTTCATGTCATTAAAAAATTCAGGTGTGGAGCAATCTCCCTGCACAACACAATTTTCATCAGAAAAGACAGTTGAGTTCGAACTAATATATTCTTTTTCCTCACATGTAATTAATGATAAAACATAATCATTAACGATATCTACAGTATCATGAGTCGGAGCAAGTATTGTCCTCTCTTCGTAGTATTTCAAATTGTTCATGTTCTGTAAAAACAGTGGATATGTCAATTCAAAGTATAAACTTAGTATTTCAATTAAAAAAAATTGAATAAGTTAGTTGGTAGTACTTCTAGTTTACTTTTAACCTTACTTGAGTTTGAAAGAAAATATTTCAGGATTGAATAAAAACTTAGTACAATTCATTGCATCTTATAGTTGGCTTTTACCATTAAACATCTTCACTTTTAGAAACTGAGCAAGTACAACAATGTTTTCATTATAACCGGATTGCAAATATGCATTCAGTTCATCAACATATGACCCGAACAGTACACATTCAATCCTTATACTACATAAAGAAAATAAAATTAGTTAATAATTAATAGAGAAAGTTATTAAATATTGAAAAAATTTATATGGTATAAAAAGTCTCACCCATCTAACTCTAACTCAATAACTTTAAATTTTGTACTGACATCATTCCTAAAATAATAATGATTAAACTGTAAATAACTAAAATAAAATAACAATAACAGATTAAAATAAATTTACCAATCAAGTAACTCATGTCAACATTTCGAATTTCTGGGAATGAAACGAATGAGTACCGATAGGCGGTGACCGAACTGATTTCTAATTCTCGGACCATTGTACCATTTTGCAAATGCAATTTGAAGAGAACAAAAGTTGTACACATCTCCCTCATGAATATTAGTCTCAAATCGAGAAATAAGAGTTTTTCGCACTGTTGCTTGAATTTTATCATCTTAAAAATATGAAACAGAAATTTGTTAAACTAATAACATAACAAATAAGTTGTGTATAATTTAAAACTTTGAATTTATAAAAGAACTAATTTATAAAAGAAAGAGTTAAACATTGTCATCCATCAATACGATTTTCATTGCATAAAATTTATGTTTGACGTTTAGATCAGACAGAAACAACAGTCGCACAACTTTAACAACCGAATTTCACGACTCATTTTTTGAAGAAATTTAAGCAACAAAATCTGTTTTATTTTTTTTATTTTTTCAGACATGAAAGATAAATAGTTGTGTATAAATGAGCTAATATGAATGATATTTATAAGAGATGTGCCGAAAATGAGATATTATTGAGGAGAAACGGTTAACAGATGACGCCGAATTAAAAAAAAAAAGTAATTCGTAAAATAAAATAAATTTTTTAATTAAATTAATTTGAATCAGTGGTTGCTAAAATAGTGTTTAAAAAACCATTACTTTCAAATAAAATTGTCAAGTAGTTGTGTAATTGATTTTATTTTATTTTTAATTCATTATTCTTAATTTTTACTTTGCCACGAAATTCTCAACGGACGCATAATGATGTAATGAAAGTTTTATTTTTTTTCTTTAAAAAAACTCTGCACAATGAGGTGATTATTTCTATTAACCGTTACTTTTAAAAAAAGGTTAATTGATTGTATTTTATTTTTAATTCATTCTTCTTATTTTTTTTAACTGACCACTAAATTATCAATGCATCATGTCAAATTGTGATGTAATGGAAGTTTTATTTTTTATTTTTTATTTTTTTTAAAATCTGCATAGTGGTTATTTCTATTAATAAAAACTTTATATTTGTCTAACACTCTATTTAACTGACACGTGTCAAACTTATTAAAATATCATGTTTACTTTATTATATTGTATAGATGAGACTGTAACCAACTCTGAAAATTTTAGATATAGTTTGATTATTATTTCTCTACATTAGTTTAAATTATTTGGAGACGAAATATGTTTTGTTTTTGATAGACAAGTCTATTGTCATTTTATTTAGAAGATACTCTCTTTTAATTTATCAAATCACAATTTGGTTTTTCATTGAAGACTTCAAAATTTGTCATATTTGACTTCATATATTGATTTTTAATGGTCATTATTCCTATTCATATATTTCATGTATTCTACTTTAAATAGTTCTTTTGCAACAAATGGAAAAAAGTAACATTGTGTACTTTCTAGTTGAATCGTGTTGTGAATTAGCTCGAAAATACTATGAGACATAATAGTTGATATTCCATACTGTAATAATACATACACACTATTTTTTGGAGTTATACTTTTGGATGGTTAATATATTACATGCAACTATTTGGATATTGACTTGTGTTTCTAGAACTCTTCTTATTCCACAATTTTTATGATTATGTTACAAATAGGTGAAAAATAAATAATCACGGGTAGATGTAGTTAGAATTTAGTAGATATCTAATTATGTTATTCATGTCTATATTTTTTTTAACCTTAGTTATGACTTATAATGATGTTTCTCTTGCTATAATTTTATTTTCATTTTTACCCTTTTTATTTTATGTTTTTACAATTTAATATTTCATCTAATTTGTTTAATTTTTATAGTCTCATGATATTATTAAGTATATGGAATCATATGAAACTTGAGTTTGCAGCCTTGATATCTCTGAAAAGAATTATTTACTTTGGACACTAGACATTTAAATTTTTTTAAATGTAAATAATTTTGGTGGAAAGAAATAAAACAACTAATTAAAAAAGATAAAAACAATGATATTTTTCAGACATCGTCTTTGTGAATTTTTTTAAAATGAGTATCTCACGATAAAAGACCACTTACTTTTTAAAATAATTTTAAAAAAATATATAAAAATTTAAAAACTATTATTCTCTCAAAAATGATATTGTTTAGAAATGAATTTGAAGCGAAAGAAAATCAAAAGATAGATATGATTATTAGAAAATTATTATTTTATGCAATTGCTATCTAATTGAAATGACAAATAAATAAATAAATCTTATTCTCATTTGTGTTGGGTGAAGAATACACTTTGAGAACCAATAAAGAAATCAATAAGTTGTGTAATTAAATTCAATAGAAAACACACTTATTACCAAATGTTTTTGTTTTGTAAGATATTGTTCAATTTATGAGAGTAATTAATTATATATTAATTATAAATAAGTTAAATATATATATATATATATATATATATATATATATATAATGATAAATCAATCTCTTATAATAATGAAATATTTTAATTGTTGCATTCTCTAACAAATGGTATCAAAATTTGATGAGAAAAGTATTTGTGCTTGTATAATTGAAATAATGTTTGAATTTAAGTGAGTAATTGATTTTCATTAATTATAAATGAAATGTAATGAATATATAAGATAACTGACCAATACATCTATCTGGTTTGAGGTTTTAAAAAATATCTTATGATTAAATTATAGTTATTTTATATTATTATTTTTATTTACTCTGGTTTATACTAGTTAATTGTAATTAAGAAAACCTTAAAATTAATAAGCAAAAAGCACATGAGCAAACTATTGTCAATTCTCATGAACAACGGGTTCCAATCGTGCTTGCCGTAGGAAATCGAATCGCTTATAGGAACGATGGCTCCGCAGTTTCTTCTTCCTTTGATTTCAAATAGCTTCGAGTTGGTTCATTCATCCGCTCGCAGAATTTCGATCGTTTCTTTGCAGGTTTATGTTAGGGTTTGGGAGATAATGAAGATAAAAGATTGTGGGGTAAGTCTTATTATTTTAATAAACATTAATTTCAAAATTACAATAATATATATATATATATATATATATATATATTTTAAAAATTATAAAATATATTTGTATTGTTTGATAATCCATTTTGAAAGTTATACACCACACACCAATTCAATCATTATGTTTGCGGTCATGTTTCAATTGGAATAACCCATTTCACAGGCAAACTCTATAAACAAAGTCTTCACTGAAAATTTGTCAGTTAACGTTTGGTCCCTTAAAATTGAATTTCAAGTCTTGAATTTGTACATCACATGCTTCTAGAATTGAATTTTATTTATATATATATATATATATATATATATTTGTATTGTTTGATAATCCATTTTGAAAGTTATACACCACACACCAATTCAATCCTTATGTTTGCGGTCATGTTTCAATTGGAATAACCCATTTCACAGGCAAACTCTATAAACAAAGTCTTCACTGAAAGTCATCTGTGAATAAGACTTGAATTTGTAGATCATATGCTTCTTGTTGTTGTTTGTAGAAGCTATTTTTACATTAAAGCCAAATTGTTTTTGTATAAGCTACAAGCTATTTTTATAAGCTTTCCTGAAAAACTTGTGAAAATTAGTTGAAAACAACTCAAAGGTATACAAATTAGTTAAAAACAACTTATAGGTAAGTTATAAAAAATTAGTTGAAAACAACTTATAGGTAGGTCATAAGTGGTTTCCATAAGCTCTTCCAAATAGTCTCACAGGTATGGATGTTAGTAGATAAGTTCAAATAAGTCAATCCGGAGAGACTCTTAATTGACTTTGAAACATTGTTGTTGATGGGCGATCTTCGACGACACTGATTTAAAATTTGATAAACTTTAGGTTTTTTAATTGAATCTTAATAGGTCAAACAAAATTATCTTGTAAAGTGAGGGATGTCCATAACTTATAAGCACTACTTAGGCCATAACTGTAGGTGATGTGAGACAAAACCTACCACTTAAACCCATGGGGACCCAACACATTAAGGGTGTGTTTGGAAAACCTACCACTTAAACCCATGGGGACCCAACACATTAAGGGTGTGTTTGGATAGAGGGTTTTCGAGGGGAAGGGAAAGGAGAACTTATTTTTCTTTTTCAAATTAAGGAAGCTATAAAATATTTTAAAAATAAATTATTTTAAAAATAAATTAAGTGCAATTGAGATGTTATATGATCATTTAGTATCATGTTATTTTTTCAATTTTCTTTAAAATCTCAAATATATACCAAAATATGAATTTAGCTCTCCAAAACCCAACTCCCAAACGTACCCTAAAAGTGTTGGAGGCTCCAAAGAAGGTAGGTCAAGTTTATCGTAACTAAGGAGACTAGGTGCAAAACTGCAATTAAGGCAGAATTAATAGCTAAAATTAACATGATATTAGAAAGTAATTAGCAGGGAAAACCACAATCCTCACAAATGTCTCGTCCAACAAAAAAATAGGAGACTTTTCCCTTCCTCTTATTTTCTTCGAAAATACAATAGACCAGAAGTGTTGTGTGGCTTTCACACACCATCAACCAAACCACATAGACGCTTTGCAAATAATGCTTCAATGAGAGAAGTCAATGAAATCCACAATACTCTTTGATACCATGTTAACAATGGTGAACATATAGAAGAAGAGGAGAAGGAGAGGAAGAAGGCCAAAGGGAGAATACCTTTACTCTTAGGGTTTCAATAGTTGCAAAAGCAAAGGTTAACAATTCAAGAGTTGCAAAGAGTTTATATATTGTGCTCCTTTGTAAGCTTCATTGCACACCCCAAACACCATTGGTTGGTGGTTCTAAAACTAATTTTTATAGCCAAATTAATTAAGAGAAAAATCATTTTAAAGGGTTTAATTGGATGTGACATCACCTTAATCATTGAGTACAAGTCGTACAATTGATAGTTCTAAGACTCATTTTTTATAACAAATGTGTAAACCAAAGCACCAAACAATAATATTTCTACCTAGAACTTCATAGCTTTGATCTCTCTATTACACTGAAGGACATGAAGGAGCCGAAAACATCATGTCAAGCTAAATAATAATATTTTTTCTTAATATTTATTTATTTATCTCATTTAGTCTTTTACACATATTAAATTTGTACATTTGTACATTTGTAAATAAATTTCTTTTATATAACTTTTTGATGTTTCAGAGTAAAATAAATATTTTTAAAGTTAACATAATTTTGCATATTTTACTAAACATTTGTTGGAAAAATAAAATCTAAATTTATTAAAGGGCATTGTAGGATTAATAGTATTAAATGTGGTAAAATTAGTTATTTGCTTATATTTTTTGTTGCTTATATTCGAGACCGGAAGTATGAGAAAAGTGACTCATATTATCATATACCCAATATCTTAAGTTTTGAGTCAAGATGTAATATCTAGGTCTCTTGATAGTCCTGCGCATTAGCCTGATGTGTTCAACAGTTCCCCAGTCTCCAAAGCAAAAGTCTTCACTTGAAAGAAAACGAGTCAGTTGACATTTGGTCAGCATACCATGTTTTAAGCTGATTAGACTAGATTAGACACCACACACTTGTTGGTTTTATTTTTTTGGAATTTGCATTAATTAGTAGCACATGAGAAGACTTGGACTAAGCCGTCTCAATTGAATTTGAAATCTGATAAAATGAAAATGATCATTGAAGACAAATCCATACAAACACAATGGAGAACCATCATAAGGTGCTAATGTTAATGGTGTATACTTTCTTCTTTTCCTCCACACCATCTTTCTCTAAACAAAACACTTTTACTACTATTGTTCCATATCAGTTTATCCAATATAATGACACCCTTGTTTCTGCAGCAGGAACCTTTGAAGCTGGTTTTTTCAACTTTGGAGATCCACAACGCCAATACTTTGGTATATGGTACAAGAGGATGTTACCAAGGACTATTGTCTGGGTTGCCAACAGAAATAATCCAATACAAAACTCAACTGTAATACTGAAACTCACTCATCAGGGAAGCCTTGTTATTCTTGATGGCTCCAGAGGTGTAATCTGGTCCTCCAATTCATCAAGAATCGAGTCAAAATCAGTTGTTGTGAAGTTGTTGGATTCAGGAAACCTTGTTGTGAAAGATGCAAACATCAGCAGTGAGAATGGGAAGGTCTTGTGGGAATCCTTTGATTATCCTGGTAATACTTTCCTTTCTGGAATGAAGCTGAGAAGTAATTTACTTACGGGTCCTTATAAATATATCACATCTTGGAGAAGTCCTAATGATCCTGCTGATGGAGACTTTTCGTATCGGGTAGATACTCACGGTTTTCCTCAACTGATTGTTGCAAAGGGAACAAAACTTCTGTATAGAGCGGGGTCATGGAATGGATTTCTTTTCACTGGTTTCTCTAGGCAAACGCATGGAATCTATAATCTCTCGTTCGTGGTCAATGACAAGGAAATCTGTTATCAATATGAAATTATGAGCAGTTCAATTACTTCTAGAATGACGCTAGATTCCGACGGATTTCAACATAATTTTCTATGGTTAGATATGACCGAAAATTGGAAGGTTACGGTTACTCGTCCTGCAAACCGTTGTGATCATTATGCCTTTTGTGGTATCAACTCTAACTGCAACATTAATGACTCCCCAATATGTGAATGTTTGGATGGTTTCGTACCAAAATTTCAAGCAAAATGGAACTCATCAGATTGGTCTGGTGGGTGTGTAAGGAGAACAAAATTGAATTGTGTTAATGGAGATGGATTTTTCAAGTACGCAAACATGAAATTGCCAGACACGTCATCATCTTGGTTTGACAAGAGGTTGAGTCTTGAGGAATGTAAGACAGTGTGTTTGAAAAACTGTTCTTGCATTGCATATGCAAATTTAGATGCCAGAGATGGTGGGAGTGGCTGCTTGCTTTGGTTTGATGTCATTGTGGACATGACAAAACATGTAGACCAAGGGCAAGACATTTACATACGACTCGCATCCTCAGAATTAGGTACTTTCAACACTTCACTGTTGAAACCGTGTGACAATTATGGGTGTCAGTGAGTCAGAGCTGAGCCAACTACTTGAAGCTTGAACTTGGCTTATGAAAAAAAATTGAATACTCAAGCTTGACTCATTCAATTTAATGAGCCTAAAAGTTTGATTTGAGCTTTGCGTATGTTAAAAAATAATTAAGTTTGAGCTTGTTTTGCTCATTTATAACTTAACTATTTTCATTTTTATTTATGACAATTTTACTTAAATTATTTTCTTAGCTTATTGATTTAGTATTAATTTTTTTTAATATTATATGATAATCTACAAATAGAAATTTGTGCATAACGTTTTCATATATATTTGATGATATATAAAGGAGCTATTAATGTTCTGTTAATGTCGAGTTTGACTCACTTAAATAAGTCTTATATTAAGCTTGAGTTTATTTATTTAATTAAATAAATGAGCTTAATCGAGCATTTAACGAGTTAGTTCACATATGATTGAGCTCATTTACATCCTTAGCGACAATAATGAAATTCTTTTTCACTATTAAGATTATGAACCAATCTCTAAATTAAAGTTATTCTCTATAGATTCCTTATTTTTTTGTATTCTTTTTTTATGCTTTTCACTGCTTGTTGACTGACTTTTTCTTCAACCCTGATTAGATCATATAAAGAATAAAAGGAACTTGAATATGAAGAAGCTTGTCGGGACTTTCGGAGGAGTTATTGCTTTCATCTTAGGACTTACAGCTCTTCTATTGGTCTCATCAACATTTAGGAAGAAGCTTGGTAAGCCAAGTGAAAATTTATGATATGCTCCAAAAGTCCAGTATTATAATAATCATAATGTAAACAGAATTAGTTCAGTAAATTGAAACAAGTATTCTTCAATTCTAAATTTTGATTGTTGTTTCACCAATGTCCCTTTCCTTAGTTGCAATAAACAACTGAAATTGTTAATTATTGGTAATTTTATATTTGTATCTTACATCATATCAGGGTATATTAAAAAGTTAATTCTGTGGAACCACAAGGAGGAGAAGAAAGAAGATGACTTGGCAACAATATTTGATTTTTCAACTGTCATTAATGCCACAAATAACTTTTCTAACAAATACAAGTTAGGTGAAGGTGGCTTTGGACCGGTGTACAAGGTAAAACCTTGGTTACTATACCAAGTTAATTTCTCACCTTAATCCACGAAGTTCAAAAGGTACTAAAATTTCCAAAATTATTACTAGGGTATATTGGCATATGGACAAGAAGTTGCTGTTAAGAGACTTTCTAAAACATCAGGACAAGGAACTGAAGAGTTCAAAAATGAAGTAAAATTGATGGCAACACTTCAACACCGTAATCTTGTAAAACTTCTTGGTTGTTCAATTCAACAAGACGAAAGGCTGTTGATCTATGAGTTCATGCCCAACAGAAGCTTGGATTTCTTTATTTTTGGTTTGAATTTTCACAACAACCAAATTAATTTATTGATTTCAATTTTACATTTTCCAGAATGTGGTTCTCATGCTAACTTCAAAATGTGATTTTGTTAGATAGTACGCGAAGTAAATTACTAGATTGGACTAAGCGCTTGGAAATTATTGACGGAATTGCTCGGGGGATGCTGTATCTCCATCAAGATTCTACACTAAGAATCATACATAGAGATCTCAAGACAAGCAATATTCTTCTTGATATTAATATGATCCCAAAGATATCAGATTTTGGTTTAGCCAGATCATTTATGGAAGACCAAGCTGAGGCCAATACAAATAGAGTGATGGGAACATAGTAATTTCTACTTATTTATTTCAATTTAAGGCTTAAATAACTTTATAGTCTTCTTAACATACATTGACTTCGGTTTTAGTTTCTACGAAACATTTTTGTCAATTTGAATTCCTAAAATGTAGGAAAGATTATTTTTTTGTCCTCAGTAATTCTGGTTTTAGTCTTTGATAATATTTTTTCACATTGGAATATGTAGACCATGTCCATATTCAATTTAGTTCTTAGTATAGAGACTATACATGGACTGTGTTCAATATATGGACAAATATTAGAAGGATTGATTTCAGGACAAATATGGACTATGTTTCAGGCATTAATACTGATAAGAATATTTTAGGGACTATATACTAGAAAGTTATGTGTACTAGTATTGTATGTTATAGGTACTGAAAAGTTATTTAAACCTTCAGTTCTGCTTTGTCTCAACCCCTTTTAATATCTTGTTTTTTTCCTAACTTCAGTGGTTTTTCTTGCAGTGGATATATGCCTCCAGAATATGCCGTGCATGGATCTTTCTCGTTAAAATCTGATGTTTTTAGCTTTGGAGTCGTTGTACTTGAGATAATTAGCGGTAAGAAGAATCGCGGTTTTTGTGACCCTCAAAATCATCTAAACCTTCTTGGCCATGTAAGTTTTGAAGGGTATATGCTTTCCTTATACCCCTTTTTGTCTCTAAATCTTCTGAAAGTAAGATATTCAAAATGAATACTAATTCATATCACAAAGAATATGGAAAGCATAAGTTGAGCTTACTCTTGTAACTTTCATGTCATTTTAGGCATGGAGACTGTGGATCGAAGAAAGGTCACTGGAGTTAATAGCGGACATATTATATGATGAGTCCGTATCTTCAGAAATAATACGATTTATTCATGTGGGTCTATTGTGTGTACAACATAAACCTGAAAATAGGCCAACCATGTCATCTGTGGTTTTTATGTTAAAGGGTGAAAAGTTACTCCCAAAACCAAGTGAACCCGGATTCTACGCAGGAAGAGATAATACAATTAGCACAGGATCTTCTTCGAAAGGGTGTTCAGTAAATGAAGCTTCAATCTCATTGTTAGAGGCCAGATAGAACGCCACTGTGACACTTATTTGGATCAAATACCGTTCAAATGTGCAAAAAATTGGTTTTGGCAAATATAAAGATAAATAGAGCATATAATACTCCTTTGTTGTACATGTGTAATTTTATGTTAGTATGATTCTAGATAAATTCCTATAGAAAAAAGCAGAGTTCAAAATTTTGTTTGAAAGAAGATACTAATGTATCTGGGTTATGATTTTGAGACATTATCTGGTACTTTTAATCAATTGTTGTAGCAATGTGATAGAATTTTAAAGGGAAAACTGAAATTTCACATGGCCACTTGCTTACTCCAAATTGAACATGTGCTGACCATTTTAGAATCGCTTGGTATCCTTTTTTTTTTTTTTTTTTTTTTTTTTTAAATATTTTGGTTTTTTAGAGATCTCATAGTCATGTGTTCTATGTATTTACATTATGAACTGCAGCATCTTTTCATTCTTAAATTTCTTTTAATGTTTTATGGGTTCCTTAGCACGAAATTCAGATATTTCAGCAGCTCAAAAGTAACAATGTTTCTACTGCCGATTTACCTCCTGTGAGTATTTTAGAAGCCCAGAGTGCTCCGATAAATGGGATGCAAGTTGAAGCTAGATCTGGAGACCCTTCAGCTGTTGCTGGAGCATCGATATTGGCCTCTCTATCAAATATTCATAACGATTTATCTCTAGTTTCCCCGCCTGCTACAACTTGCAAGAAACAGAGTGCTGATATTTCATCTCTACCTTCTGGCCATGAGGATAATATCCCCGACAATGAAATGAAAGATACCACCAATGATAATGAATCGGCTGGAGCTTTTCCGTCTGGAAAAGCTGTTCCTGCATCCTCTACTAATGTTAATGACAATCCTAGCCTTGACACCATGGATGTTGATGCTGAAGTGGACACAGATGTTGGGAAGATGACTGCTGCTAATAACGAGTTGAGACCATTACTGTGCATGCTTGCCGGCTCAGGTTCTGAAATTGATATAAGTGGCAGCATTTCTAAGATATTAGAAGATCGAAGGGAATTAAGAGAACTCCTTAAAGATGTTGATACACCAATATTGGCATCCACCAGACAGCAGGCATTTAAGGACAGCCTACAACAGAGAATTCTCAATGCCGAGGATATTGATGTGTCCTTTGAAACTTTCCCATATTATCTAAGGTGCTAAAAGTTGCTTTTTGTTATTGTCTTATCTCGTATTTGATTTCTAATACTACTCTGTTTCTATTTATAAGAATGAATTATAGTTTTTTTTTTCTTTTCCTACATATAAGAAACATAATACACTTTTTAAGTGTATTAATTATTATTTTATAGTGAGAGTTATTTTACCCATTAATCCATCTTTGCTATGCAAGTGGGTTTCATTTAATGAGTGTTAAGGGATTTTTTTGAAAAAAAAAAAGTTAGCATCAACTCTTTTGAATGTGCTTCTTCGGTCTTTGTGTTTCCTTGGTTATCTTTTTTTTTTTTTTTTTTTATATGTCTGAAATCATTTGGTATCTGAAATCTCCTTTTGTAGCGTATGGAATGTGATTGTTTTTATGGAACCATGGCAGATGCTGCAACATGCCCCTTGTTTTAGTACCCTGACTTTAGTTTTTTCTTCATGATTGCTTTGTAAGAATATAAGATATGATGGTGTTCATCAGTTGCTATAAATTGAATGCAATCTAACAGAATTATATCTTATATGCAGCATGTGTATGACTAAGGCAAACAACTAAGAACCATGAAAGGATCATAACTTGAGGTTAGGATTATGGTGTATAAGATAAGATACTACTAAACTACTGTGAGCATAGCATTATGCATAGAGGACAAGCTTTTCGGTATGAAGGAAAAATACAACTACTTAAGCTTGAGTAATCTCAACTAATGGGGTTTGAATCACTATAGTGCTATCAAGCCTATCATCATTTTTATCTAATTTTATTACCAATTTAAGTTATAAGAGAGAAATGGAGAACAGTACATTGAATGATATTGATTATTGAGAGAATCATTTGCATTTAAGAGTTATATAAATTTATATAGTCAATTAAATAAAACAACTAACTAGAACGTGTAACTAACTAATCAATTTAACTAAAAATCCGATATAAGATAAATGTATTTTTTTGAATCACTAAACTATCATTAGGGGTGTTCGTGGTGCAAAAATTGAACTGTATTGAACCATATTAATGATTTAGTTCAGATTTTGAAAATTACTTTTGAATCAAATTCAGTGCAGTTCTAAACCAGTTTGAAATTGGTTTATAAATATAAACTAATTTAATATTTTGAATAAATTTTTAGTTAAAATCGGTTTCGAACTAGTTCTTAAGAAAAATAATTTTGAATTTTTTTTGGTAAAAATAGATATAAAAAGTTTCTCGATTAAAAAAAATTTCAAGTAAAATGTTTCGGAAAAAAAATCGAAATTTTTTTAGGAAAGAAATGTTTTTGACTTTATTCTCAAAAAAATTTCAAGTAAAAAATAATTTAATTTTTTTTTTCAAAAAAAGTTTCAATATTTTCTATATTTTTTTTGAAAAAAAATTTATTTTGAAATTTAAAAAAAAATCTTAATTAAGGTTAATTTTTTTTTTAAAATTGTTCAATTGATTTTTGAATTAAATTTAGTTACCTTAATTGTTTTAAATATGTGGTACAGTTTATGAACAATTTAATTGTTTTGATTTTCTTTGATATAGTGCAATCCAATTGATTAATATGGTCCAATTTATGAATATCATCAACTTTTAATCATGAAAAAAATAAAAGTAACTCTTAGTCTAAATACAAATGGCGCTGATTTTTTAGTTTATATTTTGTTGATTAATTTCATAATTCAAGCTTGAAGTAGTTGGATTGCAAACTAAACTGGTATTTTTGGGGGAATGGTAGTTTGGAGTGACATCATCTAAGTTTGGTATATGATTAAATTAGTTTTGAATTATTGCTGTTTGGTTTGCTGAGAAGGAGTAATGAGGATTGGAGTAAGGAAGTAGATTTCTTTTCAACGTTGTCGATGTCTAGTATTAGTGCCTCTTGTTACTGTAATAGAAAATGTGAAAAAAGAGCGATACAAAAGTTTGACTTTAAAAATAAGAAATTAAAAAATTTAATTTTAAAATAGAAAGATTATTTTTATAAATATGATAAAATAAGGAAATTAAAAATACAATTAAATAATATTATATTATGTCGCATTTGTTTTACTCAAACCTCGTTGAAAGATGGGGTATGTGGCTGATGTTGTAGATTAGATGGAAGAAGTTCTGCTATTCAATTAGTAGATAGGTGTCTCTTTATTATTTGGTGTATTGTGTTGTTCAATCTTTTCTATTTACATTAAATTAGGAGTGAATGTATTTTGGTATTAGGCTCTCCGTTTAATTATGAATTTTGGTGTTTTTATATTCTGCATCTAGCAAATGATTGAGTGTCTTCTTTATCCCTTCATATCCATAGAAGGAGGGGAGAATGATATTGAGCTACATGACTTTAATAAAGTGATTTGATAATAAAAAGATATTTCAAAAAAATAAATTAAGACAACTTAATCTTTATCTAAATTGTCATAAAAAAATTGGTTTTAAATTGGATAATTAAGTTTTTAATAATAATTTAAATGTGACAAATTAGTCCTTATAATAAAAAAAAATCCATAATTAATTTATTCTACCTTAGTTCCTGTCAACTAATGTAGTTTTTTAAGTTGAAAACTTTCTTTTGGTAGAATAAGTTATACACTAACAATGTATCATTGTTATACAGTTAAATTGTTGTTATTATTTCGAGTTATTTATATTAATTTACTCATATTAGATATTTTATTTTATTTATTTGGTTCTCTTAAATAAAATTTTGTCTATTGCATCCCTATCTTAATATTAAGTTGCATCGGTGAATAAGCTCATTTTGAGATTCAAACAATAATTTAATTTTGATAAGATGGGATTGGAGAAGATAATAAAGATAAATGTGAGTATTGTTTAGAGATTTAGTGTTGTTTGAGATAAAGATTTGAGTTTATGTGAAAATTTAGATTCTAAATTTAATAAAATTTTAGACATATGTAAAGATGAGAATGTGACCTCTACCAAAATATTTAAAAAAAAAATGATAATATTATTAATTAAATTAAAAAAATAAAAAAATTAAATCAATATTACGTTAAAGTTAAAGGAATATTAGAGTCATTTTGTTTAAAAGAGACTAGAAATACACGAGAATAGAGAAAGTGGCTTCACCATTAATTGTGACCCTAAAACAATGGTGCACTAAAATCTGCAGCCTTTGCATGCAACTTTTACACACAGATAAATATAATCGATCATGTTTTGTAAGTACCATTTGATTTGTTGCTTAGTTAATTAATTCCTAGAAAGTTAAAGCATGAGTTAGAGTAAGTGGTGGTGTGTGCTGTTGATCGAAAATAAGGGAGGCGTTACACGTGAAGTCAAAGTCCCACATCGAAAGATATAGTGATATAGGAAATATTGGGTGCTATAAGAATAGAAGAGTGAACACTGTTAAAGCCATGATCCTTCAGGCAGTTACGGGGATATGAGGAGTGGTCGAGTCTCACAAATAATATGTGAGTTGGGTGTTCGCCCCAAGCCTGGTTACGACAATTGGGCACTCTCCTTTAATCAATCTGATCCCTAACCTGAAGGCCAAATTAAGTTCAATTATTTTTAAATTTTTAAATTTTAGTTTGAATTATTAAATAAATATTTTATATATCATTTATCAATTTAGTGTTATATTTTCATGTTTTACTTTTTTTTAAATATGTCAAATTGTCTTCAAAATCTTATTTGATATTATGACTTTTTTTTTATATTATTTTTCTTTTGATACAGAGATGATAAATGTTATTATAAACTTGATCACCTTAGAATTTATATCTCATCGACACTCCTAAGAGGCATATCAAATTTTTTTATATCAATGTCAATTTATAACTTTTCAGATAATTATGTAATAAAAATATACCGTTAAAAGTTATTAGAGTGTCAAGTGAACCTAATTTTATATTATACCTGCACTAATATCAATAATTATGTCATGCCTGCATCATATTAAGGAACTATACTGGCCTACAATTTAATGAAACCTTTATCCTTGAGGTACCATGTAATCCTTAATTGCGATCTGAATTTTCTTCTCTTTTATTCAATTGGACACAACTGTCATATATGATATTGCATTATTAATTAACTTGGACTCACTCACTCAATTCTTCAAATCGATGTTTTATGAAAAGTCACATGGAAGCTGTTTGATGAAATGCACGTGAAAGCTAATAACCACACACAACAAACCATCATCATAAACACAATGCATAGAGATTCTCCAATACAAAACTCAACATAAATTCTAAAACTAACATATCAAGGAAGTCTTGTTACAATAGTCGATGATTCTACAAGCATTGTGTGGTGGTCCTCCAATGAATCAGCAATTTTGGTGAGACCGGTTTTGAAACTGGTCTTGCAGCTTTTAGATTCAGGAAACCTTGTGAAAGACGAATAGAAGATTTTGTGGGAGAGTTTTGATTACGTCCTGGAAAAGTGTTGATGATCCTTCTCTTGGTGAGTTTTCTTATCACAGATGCTCATGGATTTCCTCAACTAGTTACTTCAAAAGGAGAAA
This sequence comes from Cicer arietinum, assembly GCF_000331145.2. Classification (NCBI taxonomy): domain Eukaryota; kingdom Viridiplantae; phylum Streptophyta; class Magnoliopsida; order Fabales; family Fabaceae; genus Cicer; species Cicer arietinum. The sequence goes on along the minus strand of NC_021164.2, from coordinate 17,880,656 downwards.
ATTTATTTAGTAGAGGAGAGTCAAGGAATGGTTATGCTTTTGGTGGAGTTTCATGGCTAAGGAATCTTAAGTTGTTCAAATTTCCACTAGTGTTCGAAGATAAAGAAGTTTCTTATGAGTATCAAACATTGATAAATGAAACTATTACTAGATTATGGCTTAATCCTATGGGTTATGCGCAAAGATTGGTATGGTCAGATAAGAAAAGAGATTGAGAGATGCTAATTCTATTTGCAATATTACAAACTCTCCAAGAACATCTCAATGCTCGGAAGGTTTTATACCAAAGTACAATGAAAAGTGGAATTCTTTAGATTGGTATGGTGGATTTGTTAGAAGAATAAGATTAAGCTGTAGTGGAGATTGGTTTCTAAAGCATTCAGGAGTAGAGTTGCCAGATACATCTTCTTCTTGGTTTGATAAGAGTTTGAGTCTTGAGGAATGTGAGAAAATGTGTTTGAATTTTTGTTGTTGTATAGCATATGCAAATTTAGATATTAAAAGTAACAGTGGTTGCTTGCTTTGGTTGGGAAACATAAGGGACTTGACATAACATACAGACCAAGGAACAAGAAATTTTCATAAGACTTGCAGCTTCAGAGTTGGGTATTTTCACTTTTCTTAAATCACTTTTTTGGGTTAATTTACTTTTTAGTTTAAGTATTATGCAATTTTTCAAGTCTTAGTCCCTAAAAGAATTTCTCATTTTTAATTCCTTAAACATATGATTTAGTTGTTTTTTATTTCATTGCCGATATGATTTTAGTTCATGTAGAATTAGTTTATGTAAGATGTAGTTAATGTGATTTTAGTCATTGAAATATGACAATTTTTATTTTTCGATTTTTAAATTATTTTATATGTACTAGAGACTAAAAGCGGAAAAAATTCATGTTATTGGCTGTAGAAATTTGTGATGTATTGACAGACAAGAACATTAGACACAATACTGGTGCCGCATGTTGATTCTAGTAATATATAATTTGAAAAATAAAAGTGATTGAATGAAACTCACGTGTCGGACACTCGAACCTACCTTCAATCTAAAATGTCAATGCTACGTTTACAAAATAAACCCATCTTTTTTTCATTTCAGTCACAAATAGCAGAAATATCTGAACATCTGCATTAAGTTGACCTACAATCAAAATATACATTTGATGATTTAAAGTTGAATGCAGCTCTTTTAATATACATTTATAGTTCTCAAATTGCAATCTTTTTGTTGCTTGTTTGTTCATTGTGAATGCTTTATTATTCCATAGAACATAGAAGAAATAAGTGGAGCTTTAACAACAAGTAGATTGCAGGGGCACTAGGAGGAATCATTTTATTCATCATGATTTTAAGAAGAAGAAGAAGAAGAATTTAAAGTAAACTTATAATATACTCCAATATTAGAATGAGGAGAAGTTTTCAAATCTATAGTCACATTCATGTTCCTCCGAATATATTTTTAGTTATAACCAATTGGTATCTCCTACCATTTTAGGGATGCTAAAAATATTTCATAGGAAGAAGGAAGATGTACAGTTATCAACCATATTTAATGCCATAAATCACTTTTCAGACACCAACAAGTTAGGACAAGGTAGTTTTGGACCAGTATACAAGGTAGTTAAATTCATTCAAATTGAGGAACTTGTTTACTGATTTCGTTTGTTCCTATACATTTTTCGACGATTCTTTAATTTTCTTCATTCCTAAGTTTTAAAATTTCTATGAAATTATTTCTAGGGAATATTGGAAGATGGAGTAGAGATTTCGATCAAGAGACTATCATACACTTCTGAAAAAGGGGAAGAACAATTCAAAAGTGAAGTCAAGTTAATGGCAAAACTTCAGCATTGCAATCTTGTAAAACTTCTTGGTTGTTCAATTCATCAAAAGGAAAAGCTCTTGATCTATGAATTGATGCCCAATAGAAGCTTGGATTATTTCATTTTTGGTTTGAAACTTCACACTATGCAATTTATGGTTCTTCATTTTACTCTTTTCTATTGTGTAGTTATTACCACCTTGACTTTAAAAGTGCAATTTGTTAGATTCACTGCAAAAGAAACAACTAAATCTAACAAAACAGTTCCAAATTATTGATGGGATTGCTCGAGTACTTCTCTATCTTCATCAAGACTCTAGATTAAGAATCATCCATAGAGACCTCAAAACAAGTAATTTCTTCTCGATAATGATATGCATCTAAGAATATCATATTTTGGTCTGGCTAGAACATTTTAAGGAGATCAAGATGAGGCCAATATCAATAGAATGATGGGAACATAGGAAAAACCTTTTTATTTATATAGTTCCAATATGTTGCAATTTCTTTTTGCAATTTTTAATTTCATGACTATGTCTCAATGGTTATATATCGCTTGAATATGCAGTGCATGGATCTTTTTCAACTAAGTCCGATGTATTTAGTTTTGGTGTAATTGTTCTGGAGATAATTAGTGGGAGAAAGAATTGAAATTTTTATTCATCATCTTAATCTTCTTGGTCTTGTAAGTTTAATATGTTTATTTATTTTAGTGTCTTATTATTACGGTAATGATCTATTTATATAAGAAAAAGAATTACAATAGTTGTTATACCATTAATTACAACAAATAATGGTAGATTACAACATTAGAGAATGATTCCCTGGAACAAGAAATAGGGGATTGTGGAATTTTCTATGAGATTACAACTTTTACTAGCTTGATGGTTCAGTTCATTCGATTTTTAATGGTTTGGAATTAAGCACAAGTAGTTTAATTTAGTTCAAGTATAATTTTTTTGGATTTGGTTTAGTTCGATTTTTCTTCTTAAACCAAATCATGACCAACCATATTCTAATATCACAAATTTTAGAAATATATATTTTTGTATTTTTCGTACATTTAAAAATTATAGTAACAAATCTTTCCATTTATTTTGAAAAATAAAGAGGATATTTACTTCCTACAACCTATCATATTTGGTGAATATCCTTTCTATAAAGTACAGACTTCAACACACGTATATTATTCATTATAATTAATTAAAACATGAATATTTTTTATAAAATATCTAAATTGCAGATCAAGATATATTTGTGCATCTAAATTATGATGTAATAAAATATAATGTCTTTAACTCCTCATTGATCAAGATTGCTTTGACACACATATTTTTTAACTCCATAGATGTGTTAATATGTGTCCAAGGTATCTTTTAACTTCATAGATTTGTTAATATTTGTCCAAGGTATAAAATTAAATGAAATACTTGTCTGAATTGTCAAACACATTGTACAGAAGTCGGAGATATTTTTTTGTTTGACAAATGTTAGTAATTAGTATATATGTTAGGAGGGAGAAATGTAAGTAGGATGGATTGAACTTTGGACCTCTTATATAAAACTCTTTCGGTATCCCTTAGCCTACTGGACTATTCCTTTGAGGACTACAAATGTCAGATATTAAACGTGTGTGAATATGGCAACCTCTAATTTCAAAGTTGTTACTGTTTCACAATATCCTACACATTCATGTCTCAACTTGTATTTCACAATAACATCATTGTAAAATAAAGGAATGAGCCAATTCGACATATTCTGCTTTGTTTTTGGGCTATGATTTATCAAGACTGACCCGTTTTCTATGGTTTGTGCAGGCCAACGGCTCGACTCAATTGTAAATATTTTTGTTAAGAAATAAATTGCTCTATTTTAGTAGGGACAATAAAATAAATTTGTAACACATAACTCCACATATCTAGAGCTGGATTTGCAGATAGATCGCCTCGTTTAACATGCTCTGCATAAAACCTTCACATTTAAACGGATTGGGTTGGCTCGTCCGCGAGTGAGAACAGTTGTGATAATAATATGCTAGTCTAAGTCCGGTTGTGATAATAATATGCTAGTCTATGTTCGCCATGCGTAGGTCCACGGATAAACGGGTTGATCTGCAGACCATAAAAAAGTAAATTAGTCTTTTAGTGGAATACATTTTCTTGATTTTTTTTAATAAATTAAGTTTTCTTGTTTTTTCTTAATTCTGAACCTATTACTTTTGTTTTTTAGAACTCGTCTGAAAGACCCATTTTCTAAAGTCAATACAAAAGTAGTAAAAAAAATATCATTATTTGAGTAGGGCCAAATTTGCTCGCAATAGTGTTTTTATATGACAATTTTTTAATTGTTGTGGGTCAGTCCATAACTCATTAGCATGTCTGACCCAACCACATTTTTAATGCGAGCTAAATTGACTAAACCATAAAAACATGTTGAGTTTTCTACTTGCCTACATCCCACTCCCCCAATACACTTAAAGACACTATTTTATCCTTTTTATTATATATAAAAGGTTGATTTTTTTTCCTTTTCACTCACACATTCGAAACTTTAGCAAAAATTATTAGAAATTTTTTAAAATTTTCAAATACAAACTGAGTTTACTTTCGAAAGTTTGAATTAATTTTTAATTTTGAAATACAATTTATTATATTTATAAAATATTTCCGAAACTTTTCGTCTTTAACAAAAGTTTCGAAATACAAAGTTTTGGAACTTTCAAAATTTTGAAACATGTATGATTTCGAAAATCAAATTTTCGAATTTTTAATTTTGTTTCAAAATAGTTACATTATTTTTGTTGGAATTTCCTATTTTAGAATTTCTTATTTCTATTTTGAAATTTCTTCCATTTCCTATTTCAAAAATATTAATTAATTTTTCTATTTATGGAATTTCCTTTTTCAAAAATTTTATACTGTTTGAAACTTTCAAATTTTGTTTTGAAAAACTGGAAATTATTTTTTTATTGTTTTAAATTAATCAATTTTTGTTAAAGTTTGAATTAAATTAAAATTTTCGAAACTACATTTAACAAAAGTTTCAGAACTTTAAAAAATTTAAAATATAATTTTTTTATAAAATAAAATTTTTGAAACTTTCGAAAAAGATGAAAGTTTCGGAAATTTAAAATGTTAATCAAATTTTCAAAATGTAAATTTTATTTTAAATAATGACATTATCTTTTTGAAATTTCCTATTCTATTTCAAAAATAATTTAATTTCTGAAATTTCCTTTTTTGAAAATTTTCTACTCTAAAATTTTCTATTTTAGTACATAGCAAAACAAATAAAATAATTTTTTTAAATATGTTGAGGGGTGGAAGATATAGATGGAGGTAACAACTAACAAGTAGAAAATCCAACCTTGTTTCATTGTTTCCGTTCTTTTCCAAGGCCCACCAATACTAATATGTGGACCAAAATCGTCAGCCCCATTTTAACAAATCTTGCTATAAAGAACATTCGAAATACAATCGTAGAATCCTTCAGAAGTATCACTAATATTAAGAGGAAAGTTGGCTTTTGTACTCCCTCAATTAATTCTGTATCCCCTCATTTAAAAATTTTATTTTTAAATGTTCAAATTACTCTCAATAAAACTGTAAAAATTTAAAAGAATTTTTTTTACCGGAAATTTCAGAATTAATGAAATTTCCGGTAGTTATAAATGAATACCGGAAATTTCATTTTTGAAATTTCCGATAGTTATAAATGAATACCCGAAATTTCATTTTTGAAATTTCCGGTAGTTATAAATGAATACCAAATATTATTTATAAATTAATTAATAAAATAAATTATATTAATAATAATAATAATAAAAGTAATAATAATAATAAAGTAAAGTAAATTATATTATTAAAATATATGTTAAAATTTTGCCACAAACAAAACGTGTCCCTAATATTTTGCCACAAACAAAAACGTGTTCCTAATATTTTGCTACAAACATTCATCCTAAAATCAAATGGTTGACTAAATGTGCCACAAACAAAATGTGTCCCTAATATTTTGCCTATAAAATAACAACATATTTTCTTAACAACTCACTCCTATTTTTATTGCGAATATTTTATAAAATAACAACTTATTTTCTTAACAACTCTCTCCTATTTTTATTCCGATCTAATAAAAAAAATTAATAAAATATTGTTAATATAATTAAAAAATAATAATAAAAATATTTAAAAAATATATAAAGTTTTAATAATATAATTTACTTTACTTTATTATTATCATTATTATTACTTTTATTATTATTACTTTTATTATTATTATTAATATAATTTATTTTATTAATTAATTTATAAATAATATTCGGTATTCATTTATGACTATCGGAAATTTAAAAAATGAAATTTCCGGTATTCATTTATAACTACCGGAAATTTCATTCATTCTGAAATTTCCGGTATTCATTTATAACTACCGGAAATTTCATTCATTGTGAAATTTTCAGTAAAAAAAATTCTTTTAAATTTTTACAGTTTTATCAAAGGTAGTTTGAACATTTAAAAATAAAATTTTTAAATGAGAGGGTACATGATTAATTGAGGGGTACAAAAGCCAACTTTCTATTAAGAGTCAACTTTATTATTTTGAGACATCGACGAGCAACTGATAACATGAACAATGAAGAGTATTATACTCCCTATACATTTAATTACAAATTTAGATTAGATATATTAATTTTTAAATATTATTTTTTATTAATAACATTCCAGAGACAACTAATAACCAACTTCAACAAATCTGAACATAAATTTCAGTCATCCAAATTTTGTCGATAGCTTTTATTCGGTCCTCGTTTTCTTGTATACTAATAAGTTTTCATATTTTGTACTAAAAAAAACTGTCTTCATTTTTACTCTTATTTTCAATTACAAAAAAGATTTACTTTTTATTTTTATTTTTAAATATTGATGCTAGAAATTGATAGTAAAAAGACGTCAAAATTTTAAAAATAGTAAACTGAATAAATCCTAAATAATAAATTTATGAGACTTTTATGATACAATTAAAAATTATGTTTAAATTACTAATAGCTTAATAACATATCATTTATTAGTAAATTTGATCATATTTTAAATTTAACACCATCAAATTTTGAAGTTTTATATTTTTGTTCTATTTTAAAATAGTTATTTATTTATTGAATTATATATAAATAAATAAATAAACCAAGTTTCTTATATCCTCTCTTTATCTCTCTACTGCACCGTCTCTCTCCTCGGTTCGACACCGTCTATCTCCGCCGTTAGTTCATTAAGAATTAAAGAAGAACCTAGAAACGACGGCGCGACGATGACAGTGCGCGGTCGACGACACCAAGACAATATTAACGCAAAGACGAATGAATTGAAAGTGAGATAGAGGAGGAATCTTCTCATGGTGGTGGAAGCACGGTGGAGAGTTCTTCTCACGACCAAGGACGGCGGAGGAAAGCAGTTTTTTTTTATGGTAAAGCGGTTTCGTGAGAGAAAGGGAAATAATTCTAAACTTCTGTATTGATAATGATTTTAATTTTAATTAAAATAAATAAAAATTTAGGAAAATAATTTATTAAAATTTAGGAGATTAAAAAAAGATTAATGTATGGGAACAAATAATTTAGTCAACTTAATATATAATATATAAATGTTAATGTGAAAAAAGTAACACATTTATTAGTTAAAATATTAAGAGTATCGGTATTCTCCTTTTTTTTTAAAAAAGAATATCATAGAAATTGTCTAAGTTTAAAAATTTCTCAAGAAAAAAAATTATAATTTAAAAAAAATTAATATAACCTTTTTCTATGATAGATTAAAAACTTACTAACATTGAATCCGATTAAACATTAAAATTGAAACCTAAAAAAGATATATACTTCAATTTAATTGTTTATTTATGTACAGCCACTGGAATTATTCATGATCTTTTCACAGTTATTTATTTGCATAACTAACTCGTTCAATACAGCCATTGTTTATTTAAAGACATGTATCGACAACTCACTTTTGCCACATTTTTTTCTCAAGAAAAACGTTTTTCACTAATATATATTAAACTTATAATACTTATGTTTTGAAAACAAGACCAAAAGACTAACAAAGACTGCTCACAGTTTCATGAAAAACTTTTAAAAAAAAAATTAAAATAAACAGACCCTTGGTAAGTCTAGTATATCCAACATTTCAGCAAATCAAGTAAAAACACCATTACAAATCAAATTCCTAAATATAATTTTCCTCAAAAATTAAGTAACAAGCACATTTCAATTCCCATTTTCTTGTATTTGTGTTGGTCCAAAATGTTAAATAATCTCCACTCCAAAATTTTGAGCTTTTCTTCTACAAAGAATGTATAATATGGTTCAGCTGCAACTTCACTAACACCATTGAAACATTTGATATTATGCCTTGCATCAATCACTGAGAAATTTTCTCTTCCTGGTTGTGTTCATGTAAGGTCTGATGACCCATTCTAGTTGAGCTTCAGCTTGATCCACTGTTCCCAATTTTATCTGCAAAAAGGTTACAGACACATGAAGACAGGTTTTTGGTATTCAATATTGGCCGCGACTTAGGAATAAGATTGGCAATTTATGTAAACTAGCAATTGCAACGATAATAAATGCAAAAATATCCAAGGTATAAAATAAACTTCTCAAAAACACATACAAAAAATAATTATAGAATATTATGCAATAATTGTGTTTCTTTATTAAAAAAAAGCTCAAGTTCAAATGAGCATTCATGCAAAATTATAAAATTGGAGGTGATAACAAGATAATCAAATGAAAAATAAATAAATAAATAATTTTGTTTATAAGAAAATATTGAATTATCGGTGATGGTAGCATTAATTTTTTCAGATAATCCACGCGACAAACACTCACTAGACTTACTACAATCTTTAAATCCCAGTTGCAGCTATATCATCAAGTAACAGAAATTGTGTAGTTTTTTTTTAATAATTTTAGTGGCATGTAATCCTGCCTCATAAAACTACTAGCAACAAAGCAATCAAAAGTGAACTTAATTGCAATGCATACCTGATATAGTCGCAACTCAAACCGTGGACCGATTTCCTTCAATTCTACGGATTTAGGACCGCCTTGTTTTTCATATATATGATGCCTGTATGCAGCAGACACAATATTTCAAATGAGAAGGAAGCTAATCCAAACAAGAAAAAGTTGACAGAACTTGAACAAGTAATTGTAGAAAAGGACAAATGCACAAAACGTATACACCAACCTGAACGAGATATAGTCAGACTTGTTGGCAAAAGTGACAATACGTTTAGTGTCTGGTTTTGGTACTGGAAACAGATATTTTAGAATGTTGGCCGTCCTTTCACCTAACTGTTTACAGACCGAAAGAAATTATGAGCAGTCAGCATTTGCACAAAAGTAGTGTTATTATTATATTATAGATGGTAACTTTGTTGTTAAAATTGAATGTGCAGAAGCATATTTTCTTAAAGATAGTTGGGAAATAGAAAAGAAAACAGAAGATCAAAGTCAAAAGATTCTGCTAACATACAACCATCACAAATATCAATGTTTTCAATGTTGACATATTTTTTGTGGACTCTCAACATTTTCCCCCCAAAAACATATGGAATATAGTGGGATTTAACTTTATTCACCAACATCCACTAGTATTCCAGTGATATTGAATTATGAATACCTTGGTTGAGAAATTATCAAGAATCAGATGTGGATAAGCCTCAGGCATTGTTCCAATAGCTTTTTTGTCTCTAATTTCGTGCCTTGTAACCTGCAAGAAACAACAAATTAGCATGTAGTCTGCTAAATTTACTTAGTTAACACTAAGACTAACACTTACCACATTGAGTAATCCAAAATATGCAGTAGGACCATATGGTAGATGGCAAACAATTAAACCATCTGGCACACCACGATGTTCATGAACCAAGATAACATCTGTATAGTCATGTGAACGGCAAGATTCTATAATCTCTGAAATAACCTGAAACAAAAGGGAAGTATATATGATTGATTAGTTCAAGGTGTCTAGCATTAATAAATTATTATATTTGAGGTATGTATATTATCACGCTTAAGCCAACAAATATTGTACAAGCAATTGCTCAGAGTGGACAAACACAACCATATTGTTCAAGATTAGTAAAACAAATTACTTAAGTTAGAGCCACATTAGGAAATAATTTATTATGAAACATATTAAACTGCACCAAATAACCTAGGGTTGAGTTAAACATTAGTAATTCATTGAATTTATTTTGTTTCCTATCTACAGAAACTCTAAATAAGCCAGTATGATATTATATAATGTAAAAATTTCTTCACAAGTGCAATTCGAAGGCTCCCTGAAGCAAACATTTGTTACACCTGGATCACTTATAGTAAAGTTCATGTTCAAAGAAGTAAAACAAAAACTAGATAGAAATATGGTTTTTATGTTGAACAATGGATTAGAAAAATTATGAGATGTAGGACTGTAGGAGTTTGAATTATGGAACATAAGGGTCTACGAGCTATAAATTTGTGTGTAAAATGTTGGCAGCAAATCACGGAATCATATCTTTACCAACTTAAATCAGAAGACAAATAAAGTGTGTATCACATTGGATAACCCCAAGTGTAGCAATGAAACTCTTGTTAATGGGATTCTTCTCACACTTTTTATAGCCCAGTGAGAATTTGGTTTCTCAATACTTTTGGTGTGTTTAACTCTTGCAAATAGGTTTTTATCTCGTTCTCCTGATAGAGAATAGTTCCTTCAAGACCAATTGGAATCTAGAAATAAAAAACTCACTCTAAGGTCAACTGTGTTGTTTGGATAGAGCAGTAGAATAGGTAAAAGTGATGTTTATGGACATAATATAGTTTTCTGTTCTGATGTGGTATGTGCAGGTCTAGTTTGGAAACAGCGTCCCTCTTTTTTCTAAGTTGTTGTGCACCTACATTCCCATGGAATAATTACTTCAAATTCATTGGAGTTGGTGGGCAGTGGGGGAGTTGTTTCACCATAGAATGTTGTCACACGATGTGACATATGCTTTCCGACACAGACACAAGGACTTGTATGGATCTTTGGTACGTGAGTATTTTGAATCATTTCAGCAGAGCATCAGAAAGATGAAGAAGCCTTGCATAACGCATATGCTATAACATAGTATTTGTGTCTATGGCATGTCTTTGGTGCTCTGCTTAAGGTTGCTTTAAGAGAACTAGGATAACATGAAGACAAATTATAAAGATATCTTTTAGTTTTGGAATGATATCCTATTTTCCCCAGTGTTGTTGATTGCAGGTCGCGGAAAATAGTTGTTTTTACAAATTATGGTACACTTTAGTGCTATAACGCCGTTGTAGTCGCTATTTGACAAGATTTTATACTACATTGCGTATTGCAGAACAATATCGATTTGTTCAAAATCCACTACACTAAAGTGCTATAGCGCCGCTCTGCTATTTGACAATACTGATTTTATCTAATTGCATATATATTTTTTATGTAAAAACTATAAATGAAAAAGGCACCAAATAATCAAATTCATGATACAAACACATACAAAAAATGAGATAATAGATGATAAATGGTAAAGGTTCCAACCTGACCACCACGGTTCATTCTTTGAGCATTGGGAAAGACAATACTCAACTCCTACACAAAGAATTGAAGATAATGATATACATTAAGTAGTAGGTATAGCACCAAATAAACCAAACAAGGTGTTTGTTAACAAAAATGTTTGAAACAATCAGCGCAGTACAACGAGAAAACATTTGCAAACCTTTACAAATTGTTGAAGAGGAGCGCTTGGATCCCTAGATGTGGTCAGCAAAATTTTAGGATCTTTCTCAGCAGCAAATGCATACTCATCATCAATGTGTGTTCTTGGGACTGAATTCAACAGAGCACAAAGTATCAAAACCAACAAATTAACAAACCACATCAGCCCCCATATTGAAAGACACAACTAAGCCAGAGAAAATATGATGCACTAGAGGTTTATACAAGAGAAAGGTGTTATGAAAATCAAATTTTGAAAGGTTCAAAGTCTTTTGGCATTCCAAACCTATTTTAGGTAAAAAAAAATCACTTGAATTTCAAAATTGATTAAAAATTACTGTTTTCTAGTTTTCCACCCATAAAACTCAATGAAGACATTTTGTTTGATACAAATATAATCCTAAGCAGAATATAGCTCCTCATTGCAAGGCCTTTATGAGTTAGTTCATTGTGAAACATCTGTGAGGACTTTGACAACTCATGGATTCATGCATATGATATGCCTCTCTGAATGAAATTTCCTCCAAGAAGCTATCTTTAAGAAAACTATAGCCTAAGATGTATAGCTTCCTCCAAGAGCTGCTAAGGCTTGGCTCCCGTTGGATAAGCTTCAAATATAGAAACTAAATTTAAAAATTACTATGATTCTTTACTTACATTAAAATCTCTATAAGCTTATAAGTATTCCTGAAAACGAGAGCTTTTGAAAAAATTGATATTGAACTTATTTTTTGAAATTATTATTTATCAAAGTGACAATAACGACCATTTTACAACTATCTGCAGAGAGATATGAAATCCGTCTCTTGAAGTTACAAAGTCAATTTCTTACCACTAAGCTGAAATCTCATGGACAAAATTGTTCTAGCTAGGGATTAAATTGGATACTCCCATTTCGACCTTAATTGAAGCGCATTACAAAAAACTCATGGTCATGCTCATAACCCTTATTTATAATAATTCAAAGAGGAAAATTCATCATTCACCAACATTTTAAAATAACATAGAAATACTCAAGTTCAATCCCTCAGCAACCAAACATTATTCACAACAAAATTTACTTAAAATTTGAAAAGTAAAAAGCAACGAAACACAATACCAGCTGTATTTTCATCTTCCAAATCGATTTCGCGACGAAGTGCCGCCTCCTCGTTTCTAAGCTCAGTAGGTATAGGCTTCCCTTCTGCAAAAACAAAAAAACAGAAACAAAATTAAAAATATTAAAAGAAATAATATTAAAAATAAAAAACGAAAAAAAAAAGAGTAAACGAAACTCATGAATGAATGAAAACCTTGAAGAGCTTCTCTGATTTTTCGCTTCTTCTCATAAAGCAAACGCTCTTTTCCTTCTAAGCTTTTTCTATACAAATATTCTCTCCGCAAACGGATATTTCTACGCAGCATTTTGAGAACAAAGAAACTGAACTAACAAAGTTAGAAAATGAAAAGTGAAGATGGGATGAAGGTTAGATGAGGCAGTAACGGTACGACGGCGGTAGTGTATCGACTGACGCCGGTGAGGGTGCGGCGACCGTTTTCAAAAACCTAATATAAAACTGGCGCCGTTTTCTTGTTATTGTATCCACAGAGATACCCGATCCAAACAATGTATCAAACCAAATAGAATCAATTAGGGTCAAGTTTATTTGGAAAATCAAAAATAAATAAAGATTTAATCCTTGTATTATAAATATTTTTACTGCAATTATTTTTAAATCGTATCTGATATATTGATGGTATAATTATTTTTCTATTAACGGTGTATCGCAGAGAAATTCAAAAATAAATAGTTTCTAGAAATTTTGTCCTTGCTAATAGTTATTGTAACATACCAAAAAACAAAAACAAAATATTTCAAAAAGTTATGAATAATTTTGTTGACAGAATAAAATTTTGAAAGTATTAATGTATCGTAGAAATAATATTGTTTAATTATTATTGAAAGAAAAAAAAACTCTAATAGTTTGAGATCGGGTAACTCTGATTTGAGATTAAAAATTGAAAATGTTGAAGGAGTGAAATGATAAGGTTTGAACTCTAGCAAATAAAAAATCTACTAATTCAATCAATAATACTCAAATTTGATTTCGACTATAAACAAAATAAATAAATATACTTGTATAATCTAGAATATATAAACAGGAGTTAATAAATATATCACATTTAATGCTATTATCCATGCAATATCCTTTTCATTAGTCTTAGATTTTTTTTAGCGGTTAAATATATTTTAAATGTTATAAATTTTAGATTTTTTTTAAAGGTTAAAATTTTTTAATCTATATAAAATTTTAATATTTTAATTTTATTCCTCATAAAATAAAAATATCATTTTAAGCCTTATCAAATTATCCAACAAACAATTTTAGTTCTTACTAATTTTTTTTCTAATTATTCTTTAATTTTAAAATTTTTGAATGATTTTTTATAATATATTTACGAATATTATAAAAAGTTATTCCAAAAAAATGTAGAATTTTTTAATTTGATAGGAATTAAATATGAATTTAGAATTTACTGAAAACAAAATACGTTTAATTATTCTTCAACTTAAAAATTTTTGAATGATTTTTTGGTGATATGGTTAAAATATTATAAAAAAATTGCTCTATAAAAATGTAGAATTTTTGAATTTATTATGAATTAAATATGAAATTTTTAAATATAAAAAATGTATTATAAAATGAAAATAACAAAAATATGGCTTAGAAATCAAATTTTAAGTTCATTTTTTTTTATATAAGAACTTTTTATAATGTTTGTAAAAATTAACTCAAAAATATATGTTGACTTAAAAGTAGAGACTAAAACTGCATGCATAATAATTTTTTAACACTAAAACCTGCATTTCTATTTTATAAGAATTAAAATTGAAATATTGAAATTTTATTTTATAGAGACTAAAAATATATTTAATCATTTTTTCAATAACTATATTTTCTAGAGGTGTGTAACGGTTTTTCAATAACTATTTTAGATATAATTATTTTGTGTTGTAACCCGATCAAACCAACTAAGTATACATCGATTTGAATTTTATCTAAACAAACTTATAAATCCAAACCAAACCATGTACTTTTAATCGATTGGACATTGGGTTCAATTCAAGTCGAATCAAACTAGCCTGCAAACATCCCTAATTTTTTCTTATAGAACAAGTTTCCATGAAAGACAATTTAAAGAATACAATTAACTTTTATTTTTTTACTTTGAAAAATAAGATTAACTAGTTTTCTTAAACAGAGTAAGGTAGTTTGTTTTGGTTATATATGAGACGGAACAGAGTAAGTGTTTTTTATATTAATATTTATGTATAAGTTATTTTTATAATAAAAGATAAAATAAAGTCAAACTATTTTCATATATGTTTTTTCATAAGCTACATGGGTGAACTTATAGAAATACGTTAAAAACAACTTATGAACATTTCATAAATTATTTTCATAAACTCTCTCAAACAATTTCATATGTGTGAATGTTCATGGATATATATATATATTTTGACAAGAAAGAAACTTCATTAGACCGCAAAATCAGCTGAAGTCGATCCCGAAGTATAAGGGGGACATTCTTCAATCCACATAGAATTAGGATAGCTTAAAGAGAACTTAGCTAAAATGTGTGTTGAAACATTTGCACTTCTTTTTACATGATTGACCTAATGACTGGAGACCAAGACTAATAAATGGTAACAATCAACAATAATTGATCCAAAATAAGATGAGTCACGATTTAGGCTTCAAATTACTTTGGAAACATTAGGCGAATCTCCTTCCAAAATAATGTTACAGAAACCAAGGTCTAGTGCAAATTGGAGGGATACATGGGTCCCCAACGTCTCTACAACATCTACGTTTGGTAGTCCTGTAATCTTCTAGGTGAGCCATGAGATACCCCTATGAATCCATAATGATGGTTCCAATTCCGGACTTATCATGGACAAGGTTTGTGGCATCCCCATTGATTTTGTAAATATTTTGTCTCGTAGGTACCATCTTGTGGGTAATTATTCATGAATGTTGTGGACTCATATCTATCTATATATATATATAGAGAGAGAGAGAGAGGGAGAGAGAGAGAGAGTTCAAATTGAAAATAAATTCTTTATTGATATAATCAGAAAATATACAAAATGAATATATGAGATGCTCTATATATATTGGGGTTAATGAATGGTGGTACTTATTCTCTACGTACTGATTTGACTCCTACAAAAGATAAAGACTCATTAATTTTCAATGGTGGAAGGGGGAGCAAGAAGATCATGAATAACAGTGTCGATCAGAGGGTCGAACTGTTATTAAAAAAATGAGTTATTATCTCAATTGGTAATGGAAGTGAATAAATGATAATATGTATCCTTTAGATATTGGGTTCGACTCCTACAAAAGAAATATTTTTGCTAATTTTCAATGATGAAAAAGTGAAGAGTGAGAAGTTTGTGAATACTAGTGTCGGTCTAAAAGGTCAAACTATTATAAATTTCGTTTAATATTTCTTTTTTAATCGGCAATAAAGTCATTATGTATCATCTTTATTGAGATAACACTTATTATAGATAAGATTTTATTAACTTTTGTTTTAAATATAATAATAGAATATATAGAATCATTGACTCATGGCATGATCGATCACATAATACCTTTTTTTTAGTCTATATGAGATAGTAAATAAACTCACATCATTGCGAGGTTTTGAATTTGAACTCAAGACACAATATCCGATCTAATAATATTGACATTTATTAATTGAGATGTATGTTATAAATTCATGAAACCTTTTTACTTTATAGAAAAAAAATATATTCTTTTCGAAGACTAAGATTGTCATTGTGGTCTTGGCTTTGTAAATTATTTTTGGGCATTGCTCAAATTTTGAAAAAAAAAAAATTAATAGAAACAATCTTTTTAATAAGGAATGGAGGAAATATAGATATCGAATTAGTTGTTTGAATAGATTATTTTATTGGAAAGTTAAAAACATATGTCTTTTCTTATAACTGGTCGTCAAAATTATTTGGTTGGACAAAATTCAGTTCTGAATTAAAACTCTTTGAAAACTAAACCGAACAGGTTTCAGTTTGAAAAATATAAGCCGAATTAATTTTCAGTTCAAAAAACTGAACTAAACTATTTTATAAATTTGAGAATCAGTTTATTAATTTCAATTGAACCAAACTAATTTTTACTTCATTTTTTTTGTTCCTATAGGCCAAATTTTACATAATTACCCATAATTACTTCTAAACACACAAATTCAGTTCTAATTTTTTTGAACTAAAACCGATTCGGTTTTATTTTTTCAAACTAAAAACCGGTTTGATTCGGTTTTAGTTTTAAAAAATTAGTTTGAAAACAATTTGTTTTCAATTTTTATAAATCATTTCAGTTCAAAAACAGTTCGGTTCAATTCAGTTCTATAATTTAGTTCAATTTTTAGTTTTTTTCAACATCCTTAGTGAAAGCTTTCTGCCAACGTAACAAAGATGTATCTCACAAATTTTAATAAAATATTTACTCCCTATTTTTTTTAGTATTATACAATTCACATTTTAGTAAAAATAGTAAGGATATACCGTTAGACTATTTTTTGAGAAGTTCATTATACACACTTGAAAATTCTATATTAAAAATTATTAAAATAGAAAAGAAATAAATTTAACAAATTGATTGCTCTCTATTTTAACTAAATTATCATCATACATATATAGACTCAAGTCACATGAAAATTTACGCTAAAATTAAAACAAAATGAAATATAAGTTAATATTTAAAATAAATATATACCGGTGTTTTTTTGAGAGTTTTTTTTTCGATAACCTCTTTTTCAAAAAAATTACCAAAATACTCTCTTTTCAAAATTATATACCAAAATACCCCATTTTTAAACTCAGCTACTAGTCGCCTTCTTAAGGAAGCCCGCGTTTGCAAAGGTGACTTCCTTAAAGAATTTTTGAAAAAAAAAAAATTTCAATTTTTTTTCAAATTAACAAAAATTAAAAAGATTAAAAAATATATATAAATAAAATAATTCATAAAAAGATACAAACAAAAATTTAAAATTATATAGTTGGAGATGAGAACATCACCTTCCTAATAAATAAATTTGGTATGTTCCTTCAAAACGGTAAAACTTTTAAGAAAAGGAAAGCTTTTAGGAAGAAGGATGTCTCCACTATAAATCAAAACTACACTTGTTTTGAGTGTGGCAAGCAAGGACTCAAAAAAGCGGAGTGTCCAAATATTGTCAAGAAAAGTGCTCTCAAGAAGAAAGAATTCAAAAATGTCTATATAGCTTGGGATGACAATGAAGTCAGTTCATCCTCAAATTCGGAAAGTCACGAATGTACAATGTGACACCCTAAACCCCAAAATAACATTTATAACAATATATACTAAATTATTTGAAGAAAACTTGCAGCGGATAAAGAAAATTTGTTAAAGAGAATAAAAACTTTAATATCTAATTTAGGATATCACGTTTCTCTAAATACACATGTAACAATTCAACATTGTTCCTCAATTAAAACAATGGAATATCAATGAACTTGATTTAACTAGAATTTCTTGATTTAATTCCCAAGACTTACTCGTACTAAGTTTTCATATAAAAAGTCATTTGTAATAACATATGTAAAATATACATTACAACTCTTAATTCCCGGTATCACCTATTAGAGCGGAGTTTCTCCCAAACTTGAACTTCGAGACTCATTAACCTGTAATAACTGCGATTTCACAAACGTAGGGCCAAGCCAGTCAAACACAAACAACGAATGAGGTGAGTTTTGAAATCATGTTGATAGTATAATATAAATAAGAGGAATACACAATTAATCATCAATAAACCGTATCATTACACAAACATTCTTCAAGGAAAAAACATCACATTGTATAGTCAAAATCAAGGAAAATCAATACACTTCATTGTAAGATCAAATCATCGCATAAATTATTATCACACATAATACATATTAATCACAACAAAACAATCACAAGAAAATGCAATGCTATGCATGAGCTTAGACTTTACTTCACAATGTGGTATCATTCTAACTCTGAAGTACTTGGTTATGAGGCTTGATACTATGCCACCATCCCGGTGGACGGACAATTCAAATCGGCCTTGTCCTTATAGATCCCCTCAACTCAACCCGAGACACATATACGCGACAGTCGAGGTAAAATATGTGTTGCATGGTAGCTCCCGACATTTGGAGTGCTACCTCCAAGTCACCTAGGAATTCCCCACCTGAATACCTCCAAGGTCTAACAATCTTGCCTTAAGGCTCGACCGCAAACCGCCACGATCAGACTCATTCAGTTGTACTTCTCCGGAATCACTAGGCTTGTCAGGCCCTACCTATATGATGACAAAATAATCTTCACTTCACAAATTCTCAATATTTATTTTCTCCCCTCGTTGGCCTATGATACTCCATTAAGACCGTCATCTCAAACACAAATTAGAATCACAATTATTTCACCTACTATAGGGTTATTTCAATATTCTCATCACAAATTCACAACATCCTTATATTCACAACATCCTTATCATTAATCATATCTCATCACATAAACTCATCACACATTTATAACATCACTATCATCAACCATACATCATCACATAGACTTATCACAAATTTATAACATCATTATCATTAATTATACATCATCATAATCACATAAACTTATCAAAATAAATTCACTTTTTATTATCACCTCACATGGACACGTCTAATCAAACATATTCATAAAATTCATTCGACATCCGATATCACATTAATAGCAAATATCTCACATTTAATAAAAATAAATCAAACATCACAATAATATCAAATACCACACATTTAACGGAGTTAAATCAATCAACACCTTATAAATATTTCTATTCCATATTTTAATATCAGAATTACCATTTTTTTACATTAATCAATTTATCACTCAAGGGCTACTGCCGTACGTACCAAGCCCCAGATGAATCGTTGGAAAATACGGTTTTCCCGTTCATCTCACAATATATTATACTCATGAATTCAAACGCTCTCTCACCCCTTACATGGGTAGGGTTTGGGTATGGTACTATAGTACTTGTCCCCATACCTGCAGTTTTAAAAAATACTCATACCAGTGCCCATACCCTCATGGGTATCAACTTTAATACCCGTACCATTGCCCTTTGGGTACTTAAGTGCCCGTATCCATACCCATTACCCGCATTTTAACAAAAATAGATCGACAAATAATCACGTTGTGATTAAATTTAAAATTTTTCCAAATATGTTACATCCAAATCATAAAGTATTAACATCCAAAACATATCAAATTACAAGTTCTTGGGCAATATTCTCCAAAATAATATTACTACAATAAACATATCAAATTACAAGTCTTTGGCAGTATTCTCCAAAATTAATCATCCTTGTGCAGTATCAAAACATATCACATTACTACAATAAACATAAAAAATCAGAAATAATATTTTATGAAGTTGCAAGTTCTTGGGCAGTATTCTCCGAGATCTATAAAAAAAAGTTGATATGTGTATTATATTAGTTATTTATAATTATAAAGTCGTTATTAATAACAACAAAAAAACTCTTAAATATAAAATCACAATTATTTACCTCTTCATCAGAAATAGATTCTTGAAAAATTTGCAAACGTTTATCTTTTAATTCTAAATATTGCAGCGGTCCAATGATACCAATAGTTGCTAAAACATAAAAGAAAATAAATAGTTAAACTAAACACAAATTTAATTGAATAAATAGTATATTGCAATAATTATTACCTTGTTTTTCTAGTTTTATCCAACTTTGCGAGCACATAAGTGCCTCCAAAGTATCCTCATGAAGTCTAGACCATTGAGGACTCAACAATCTACTACCAGTACTAAAAGCAAAGCAGATTCTGAAGCAATAGTAGAAATCGGGATGGCCAAAATATCCTTGGCAATTTTTTGCAAAATTGGATACTTTTCCATTTGTTTTCCACCATCCAAGAATATCAAATGTAGCACTCCTAGGCAATACGTTTTCCTCCAAGTATAGATCTAACTCAGATTTTGATTGCACATCATTGGTATCATTCACATATGAATCATAACCGCTAAGAAAATTGGTACAATTACCATTTTCTAAATTTGACTATTTCTCATTGAACTTTTTCGTTGAACTGTCCACCAACCCATTGGTTTTAGCTTGATAATCTTCAAATAATAAGTAACATAATTTCTTGATATTGTTAATTTCAATTGAAGACAAACTTCCATAAAGTTTCTGATAAAAGTACTCTAACAACTTGAATATAAATCTTGGATCCAAAACAATGGCAATCCCCAAAATACCATGAATAACAGACCAATATTTCTCAAATTTATCAACCATTGTAGAAACCATATTTCTAATAACCTCAATTGAATAAGTCTGCCATTGCTTCAAAGAGAGTTTTATTTCACAAATCAATGGAAAGAATATGTTTGTTGTGGGATATTGTGTACCTGAAAATATCCCAGTTACACGATTAAAGATTTGCAATTTATTACAAATTTCTTTTGCTATTTCCCACTCTTTTGTTGTAGGCAAACATGTATACAAACGCTCTCGTGTTTTCAAATGAATAAAAACATCTTTATATTCTAGTGCAACAACAAGCATACGATAAGTAGAATTCTACCTAGTTTTGCAATCAAGAATAAGTTTCTTAGTGATTGGAACTTTTAATTGACGTGTTGCTTCCCTAAAAGTTTTTTCTCTTTTAGGCGTGGCTGTCTAAAATGAAACACTATCTCTAACCTTCTCTATACCATCTCCAAGAACACTCAAACCATCTTGAGCAATTAAATTTAAAATGTGAGCACAACACCTCATATGAAATAATTGACCATCAAGCATAAGATTAGAGCAATCAAGTTTGTTTAACAACATACCAACAAGAGTGTCATTAGTGCTACAATTATCCAAAGTGATTGTTGACAATTTTCTATCAATATTCCAATCTATCATGCACTCTACCAAAACCTTTGAAAGAGCTTCAACTGTGTGTGGGCATTCTACATACACGAACCTGTCATGCAAAATAATTTTTTAGATGTTAACATAATGAAAAAAAAACTATATGCAATTAATAACGTTTACAAGTACACAAATACGTAAGTATCATACCGTAATATGCGACTTTGCATATTCCAATCATCATCAATGTAGTGACATGTAATGACCATATATCCTTTCTTCCTTTCTTTTGGTTGCTAGCTGTCCATGTATGTTGTTAAAGAAATCCTACTCCAATCTTTTCTAAAAGCCCCATGATATTTCCTTTTTCATGTTGAAATATCTTTATAATATCATTTTTAATTGTGTTTCTACAAGGAATCTTGAACAAAGGTTGAAGACCTTCACAATATATTCTAAAGCCCAAATGATCTACCATTGAAAGGGGATATTCATGAAGTATTATCATATTAGAAATATTAGAAAGATCTTCTCTTGACTTATCTGGATCAAAATGATAATTACTCAAATAAGTAGATGACCCATCTACCTTCTTTTGTTCTTTCACCAAGATGGGTTGTCTTATATCCTTGTATGGCCTTCTTTTGCAAGACAAAAAATGTTTATGCAAATCTCCATCAGATCTTTTACCTGTCATAGGTTTGTTGCAATAATTGCATATAGCTTTTTCTTCTCCATTAATAGTTTTTAATGAAATGATTCCAAACAAACGATCTCTTTCTTTTCTTGCTATCATTAGTCAATTCAATAGCATCACCATCTTTAACAACAGAAGGTTGAAAATTAGCCTTCTTAGAGCTAGCCACATGATCAAGTGTATTTTGATTTTGAGTTTCTGTGGGAGAAGAGCTGGTTTCTGATTCCTTTGATTGAAGCAACCCAAATTGATTTTCCATCTTAAAATAAAAATGAAAAAAATAATAAATAAACTCTTATGAGACGAGTTTATAATCAAATATGCAAATGATGAAACTAATATATGATATAATGACAATATATGACACTCGTTGGTATTACTTACTAAACATATATGAATATAAATAATATAAATTTAAATTGTTGTTTAAAAAATACAAATATTTAATTTATAGACAATAAATTAATAGAAACCACAATCTTAATTTCAAATTGGTAAATAAGTGATTGTTTCAAAATTTAAATTTATAATAAATTTATAGAAACATGATGTAATAAATGATCAGTGACAATATTAACAAATTATAAAATTGTTAATTAAGTTTTCAATAATATAATATATAGATAACTATAATTTCCTCTATCACCAAAATAACTTGTGATTTTTTCCGGCTAGTATAGCCGTTTTCTCCCTATATCCAAAGTTCAAGAGTAGATGCAGTGTTGATACTAGTTATAAATGACAAATCGAGCTCATGAAAAAACTCAATGAAACGTTGAAATGGCATTAAATAAATTGAATAGGTAGTTTAGACGAAGAGATTTGCGTAGGGAATTGAAAGAAGAAAAAAATGTGGTGAGGTGAACGGGTGGAAAAGTGTGGTGAGATGAACCGGTGAAAAAAATAAATAAGACATGTAACAACATATAAAAAACTGTAACAATTATCTATATATTTTATAAATAAATAAAAAAAGTAACAATTATAAAAACAATTATCAATATAATTTTTAAAAATATATAGGTTTTATTGAATAATAAGTCACATCATAAATTATAAAGTTTAAAATATTCGAATGTGGACATATATAACAACATATATGTGTTTGTTTATTGGTTTTTGACTGGTATCATTAGATTGATTATTGATATTTTAAAATGTGTCTATAAATGCATATTTTTGTGATGATTTATTTATATATTTATTTTTAGGAGGATCTAAAAATTATGAAATTAAGGATCTAAATTCATTGCTTATGATAAAAAAGAGATGTAGAGAAATACTAGAGAGTGAGAGAGATATATGTGTATTTAGAAATATTATGTATTTAAAAAATATTTTTTCATACAAACATGTTTTCTAGAAAATTATTTTTATGTCTTTTGTGATAATTCTATAGTTAAAAAAAAAATCAATTTTATAAAATTTTATACAAACAGGTTATAATACAAAAAAATAATATCATTTTTATAATAGTTAATAAATGGGAGTTAAAAAAAAAGCATTTTATAAAAAATCTCTAAATAATTTAAAACAAAAATTATTTTTATTTAAGTTCAAATGCACCCAATAATAATAATAATAATAATAATAATAATAATAATAATAATAATAATAATAATAATAATAATAATAATAAATATATAAGTGCGGGTGCAGGGCGGGGTGGATACTATAGTACCCGTACCCGCACCCATACCCGTTCAATTTTGCCGGTAATTACCCATCCCCATACCCATATCCATTGTGGGTTTTTTTGCAGGTACCCACTGGGTCTGGATCTGATTGCCATCCCTATTCTCGGCAACACCTGTACAAAAGCACTGTCCCAAAAATTTTAACTCCCCCACGTCACATAAAAAAGTGGTACATGAACCCATCAAAATAAAAGTCTAGCTGACAATATGAGGTATAGATACAGTCTTCCAAATTGAAATAAATACATCCACCAAAAGAAAGACATTTATCCCCTATACAACCATCTAATCTGATCATATTTCATAAAACTATACAACCCGTGTGATCTCCACGCGCCCCGCAAGATCCTTCTGACACAACACTGGTCAGGTATGTCTAACTACGTGTCCATCTCTAGGGTACTACCCAGTAGCACGATCCTGGTTCTCATATGAGGGCAAAGCCCAGATTTCCACAATAATGGTAAAGGTCACCAACCGAAATTAACAAATATCACTTAGCATTTAAATTTTAAATGTACAAAATAACCTTTCATCTTAACATACTCCTTGAATGGGTTTTCATATGTCAAACATGCATAAACAAGTTGAAAAATGAAGTTTTTAATAAAACTGCACTGTCGTATTTGAATACAACATCTTTGTATTCAAATACAATGTTGTTTTGCAAGTCAGTAGCAAAATCATCCTGTTGTATCCGAATACAATCGTGTAGTATTCGATTACACGTATTCAAATACAGTCATGTCGTATTCGAATACAAGTGTGAAATCCTAAGTCAGTAGCAAACTCTGTGCTGTCGTATTCGAATACAGTCTTGTCGTATTCAAATACAACTGTGCAAAAATGCAGAATTCAGTTTCGAAAATGGTTTCGCAATCAATCAACACTTACAAACAAATCCAAACAATCACACTTATCAATTTCGACACAATCACAACAACTACTAAGTATAGATATGCAATCATCATAGTATATCAAACATGACTCGTGTGCCAAGCACCTTAATGCAATGGTATATGCCCAAATGCATGAATTCCGGAATTCCAATCAAAACCCTCCTCGAAGGGGCGTAAATTGTAACTGTACCGTCTATCACATGCCTTGTACTAATTACCAAGGTGCCACCCATCGCAGGCCTGCACGATTTACTAAAGTGTCGCCTATCACAAGCCTTACACTGTTTTCTAGAGTGTAATCGCTCACAGATCAACACATTCTAGAGTGCAATCTCTCACAGATCAGCACGACACGATAATCTCCGCTAGGATAAGATGAACCAACAAATTACATGACATCATCTCGTGGCCCATCACGATCACCACTATCACCATGACCCCATCGCGGTCACCATGTACTATGAAATGCATGAACATACTCTAACTTTTTCCACAACAATCATTAAGTAAATGCAGATATTAAAAGATTCCCCATTTTTAATACTCATTTAACACTAATGATTTTCAAATACAACACATAGCATACTCAAGCATATTTATTCACACCAACTTCAATTTCCACAAACACACATAAATCACATCTCCAAATTCAATCCACACATAAATTGAATTAACTCCATTTTCCACCATTAGACATCAAATTTAATCCACAATTCACATTAAATTCGATCAATTCAAATTCCACAAAAACCACACCAAGCTCAGTCATCAATCACCATAAATTTCCACAAAATTCAAACATAACTCATGCCAAATTAATTTTCACAAATCACACCTCAAACACCAAATTTAATTTCCTCACAAACACACATAAATGAATTAAATTCCTTTTCTACAAAATTACACATCCATTTCACAAAATTCCAACTCCACAAATACACATATAGCATCCTATATGCAAGCTAAAAATTTGGAAGGAGTCCTTACCTTAACGGTAGCTTTAACGAGCGATTACGGTACCACGATTAATTCCGATAAAATCTTCGCTCGCATCGTCGCTTCCAAAGTTGGTTCACTAGCACCGTAGCAGGGAGATGGGCAACTTTCCCTTCTATCTCTTAGCGAAATAAAGCTTAGATCTAGAAGAAATGTGGAGGTTTGTGTCTGACGGTTTTGAAAACTCCTAACCCAATTTCCTTCGTTTTCGAATCAGGGAAGAAGAAGAAACTTTTCTTTCTCACCCACCAAGCCTTGAGTTTCTTTTCTTGAAGCAAAAGAAAGCCAAAGAAGATGAATGGAGAAGGAAGAAGAAGAATGAATTCACGAGGCAGCAGAGGAATAACGTTTTCTTGCCTTTCTTTTCCTTTTCTTTCCTTTTTCCTTTTCCTTTCTTTTTTCCTTTTCCTTTCTTTTTTCCATTTCCTTACACACACACACACATATTAAACCCAACCAATATCTAAATATCTAGATATTTTAGATATTTGTAAAAATCATCATTTCCACATCACCTCCCATCACTTCTCAAACATTTTGATAAAAATATCTATTCTCGTTGCAACTCAATTGGCAGATAAAATTTTCAGCAACTCGATATATTTTTAACAAAATTACCCGGTATTAAATTCTTCGTACCATAAATAAATAATTCTTCAACAAAAGATTCACGATATTTAATCTAATTTATTTATCGACGAATAATTTTAATCGGGGCAT
Organism: Cicer arietinum; assembly: GCF_000331145.2. Lineage (NCBI taxonomy): Eukaryota > Viridiplantae > Streptophyta > Magnoliopsida > Fabales > Fabaceae > Cicer > Cicer arietinum. Next base: position 17,854,100 of record NC_021164.2, on the reverse strand, counting down.
CAAAAGATATTTTTGGGCATGAAACTCACAAAATATCAATAACTTGGCTAAAAAACCTCAGAGTTCAATACCAAAATACATAAATTAGAATTTAAAACCATGGGTCTTACAGAAGTACTTGGTTAGAAGGCTTGATACTATGCCTCCATCCCGATGGACGAACAATTCAAATTGACTATGTCCTTTAAGGTCCCCTCAACTCAACCGAAGCACACATACGCGACAATCGAGGTAAATGTGTGTTGCATGGTAGCTCATGACTTTTGGAGTGCTACCTCCAAGTCACCTAGGAATTCCCCACTCGAATACCTCCAAGGTCTAACAATCTTGCCCTAAGGCTCAACAAGAAACTGCCACAATCAGGCTCATTCAGTTGTACTTCCCCAAAATCACATAAATTTGTCTAACCATACATATGTACAAAATTTCCTTTGACATCCAACATTACAATAACATCAAATATCAAATACCACATTAATATCTAAAATTAAAGAAATCAACACCTTATAAACATTTCTATTTAACAATTTAATCTCACAATCATCATATTTTTACATTAATTAATTTACCTCTCAAAGGACTACTGTCCTACGTAGCGAGTCCTGAATGAATCGTTGGGAAATACTGTTTTTATGTTCTTGTCATAATATATTATACTCATGAATTCAAATGCTCTCTCACCCCTTACCTTATTTATACTATTTCTGAAACACATAAATCAATGGAAGTTTTCAACAGCAATTGCAGATCGACAAAGTACATCGATCGACTTCAAATAAACGACGAGTTCACAAAATTGTCGAGACATGACTTATAAATTATGCAAAGCATAAAACTAAATTTTAAATAATTGATAATTTTAGGAACAAAAATGGAGTGAAAACGAAGAGAAAAAATTGTAGAAAAAGTCTCACCGACTCGTCAGAGCGCAGGAAGGGTCTGACGTCAACTTCACCAAAAACTAAAAATGAGTAGTGCATCTTGAAAGTTTCGACGAGAGGAATCCAAAAATGATGCCAATTTTTTGAGACAACAAATGTGGTGATCGAAATCGGCCAAAGATAGCTCGTCCAAGAAAAGAAATTGAGCTGTTTATGAAGAAACGGAGCAACCATTGATAAAATTGATGCAAATAATGGACCTAGTTGCTGATTTTAAGTGGGATCGATTTAAATGGCTAAGAATTGGTAGGAGTGAATTTGAGAGAAAAAAAAGGTTTGTTGCGATTTGTATAATAATACATTATTATTATATGTTTGTTTGATATAATTGATTATTTTCTTCGTGTTTGTCTTAATAATTTATTTAAACTATTAATTATATTAAGATTTTGTTTGCTTTTCCTTTAAAACCAAATAAAAATAGTAATAATAATAATTAACCCTAGTACCCTTCCTATTCAGACTTTAACAAACCTAGCGAGGTATTTAGCTAACCTGGTAGGTTTATTAGCTAACATAGTAGGTTTATTAGCTAACCAGGTTCATGATTAAAATAAAATACTAACTATATTTTATTTATTAATTATATTTTGTTTGAATATCAATTTTTTATAGAATAAATTTTGTTAATAAAAATAGTGTTTTCAATCCAATCAGTAAACTTGGTTTGCAAAGGTATCATAGCACAATATGATCCAAATAAATAAATCTGTCAGATTTCAAATATAAAGAACTTGCATATGTCACTTTATTTAATTTTATTTATTTATTTTTTTCACATGTTTTAATTTGTTATTTCATAGTTCATGTTATTAGTATTCCAGATACAATATTATTATTAGCATACTTGTTTTAGCATATTATATTGAGTTTAAATAAATAAAGTTAAATTAATGTTTAAATCAAAGAATATCAGCTTTTGTTGAGTACATCTTTTCTAGACATTCCTCTATTGTTTTGCCTTCAAATTCTCTTTTACATGAACATATGCATTTGTATTCTCTCTCTCTCTCTCTCTCTCTCTCTCTCTCTCTCTCTCTCTCTCTCTCTCTCTCTCTCTCTCTCTCTCTCTCTCTCTCTCTCTCTCTCTCTCTCTCTCTCTCTCTCTCTCTCTCTCTCTCTCTCTCTCTCTCTCTCTCTCTCTCTCTCTCTCTCTCTCTCTCTCTCTCTCTCTCTCTCTCTCTCTCTCTCTCTCTCTCTCTCTCTCTCTCTCTATCTATATATATATATAAAATAAATTCTTAATTTGTTTAACATCCAAAGACTTTAGTTATTTTAATTATAATTTAAAATTATTACATTGTTCATTGCAATGTAAATTTTTAAGATGCATAAAATAAACCTGACCAATATGTAAAGATAGAAATGACGTGCATATTCCAATCTTGAGATAAGATAGCATATACTTTATTTATATATACATGCCTACAGTTTAAAATTTATATCTTAAAGAATCTAATTTTATTTTTGCAGCCAATAGCTTTGTTTCTTCCCTTTCAATACGTACCATATATTGTTAGAATATTGCAATATCAAAATCATACACACACTATATTTATTTAGTAATAGTTAATTATGTTATTTTTCAATTATTTTAAATTAGATATCGGTTTATATTAATATAATCATAAGCATGCATCATATTAAATTTTTTTGGATGATATTGCAAATATTAAACAATTTATTTATCTATTGGAGCAAGTAGTTGCGTTGGTTTTTTTTTTTTTTTTTTTTTTTTTTTTTTTTTTTTTTTGTGTGTGTGTGTGTGTGTGTGTGTGTGTGGATTATTAGAGACGAGGGTCAACGAAGACGCGACCAGTTAGCAGATCGGAATTGTTGGGCGAAATCTTCAATTGAGGTAAGGGATGAGAGGAGGTTTGACTTTATTAGTATAAAATAACGTGGGATGAACGAGAATTCTGTAATTTTCATAAATTCATCTGGGGCTTACTACGTACAGTCGAGCCCTATTGAGTAATAATAAGTAGGCTAAAATACATCCGCGGTCCCTTAACTTAATTTCAGTTAACCTTTTAGTCATTTATCTTTTTTATCCCGAGTTGGTCCTTTATTTTAATTTTAAGTGACAATTTAATATTTTATGTTTTAAAATATCAACAATGTTATCCTTTTCTTTTACAAAAATTCAAAAAAATCATCAAAATTTTCAACCAAAGCGCATAAAATTAATAATCATCTTTAATATAATGCAAATTTCATCAAATCAATAACTCAAATATTCAAATAAACTCATATTTTCGTCTCCAACAACATCAAATAAAGAATAAAAATATGAGTTTATTTAAAAGTTTAAGTTATTAATTTGATTAAATTTTTGTAAAAAAAAGGACAACATTTTTTGACATTTTAAAACATAAAATACCAAATTGTCACTTAAAATTAAAATAAAGGACCAACTCGGGAAAAAAAAAAGATAAATGACTAAAAAGTTACGTGAAATTATGTTAAAGGACCACAGATGTAATTTAGCCTAATAATTAATTAATAATATATAAATGATAATAGTGACGACTAAAATATAATTTAGCAACCTATAGAATTGCCGTGAATCTACTTATATCAAGATTGCATGCCGTCTAATTTTATGAAATCTTATGCTGATTGTTATTGTATGAATGATATGTACTTGAGTGTTCATATTACTTGATTGAAATTGTGATATTACTTGAATGTGCCACCTACTTGGTTCCTTATTATGTGATTGATGAAACTGGACTGTGTATTGTGAGTAGTGTAAACCAAATATTGGGATTTTATTGTGATTGATTGATATACATATATAATGATGAATATTGTGAAGTCAAATTGAAACTTATTGAGTTGTGATGATGGAGTAAGTATGAGATATGTGTTGTAGATTTTGGAGTTAGGATTATTTTGTCATCATATAGGGAGGGTCTGACAAATCTAGTGATTCAGGAAAGTACAACTAAATGAGCCTGATCGTGGAGGGCTAGAGTCGAACTGTAAGGTAAGTCTGAGAGACCATGGGGGTACCTCTAGTGGGGAATTCCTAAGTGGATTAGTGGGTTATTCCTTAAGGTCGGGAGCTACCGTACAACACAAGAGTATCCCAACAGTCGCATATATGTGTCTCGGGTTGAGTTGAGGGGATCTATGAGGACTTGGCCATTCATGACTTGTCTGTCCATTCTTGTAGTGGCATAGTGTTAGGTCTCCTAACCAAGTACTTCAGAGTAGAATGATACCAAATGATGAAGAAGTATAGAGTATAGGACATGCATAACATTTCATCATTGGAATTGTTTGATTGTGATTGAATTAGATTAACCTTTGATATTATGTTCTTGAATGTTCCTCTTTATTTGTGATGTTTTGACTACTTGCGTGTTATCCTCGTTACCTTATACTGTTACGTAATTGTGAAACTCACCCTTCGTTGTTTGTGCTTGGCGTTTGCGATGGACGCAGACGTGCTACAAGCTACAAGTGAAGACTAGTACTCTTAAAGTGTAGGGAGCCGTGTTATCTTGAAGATTTCTATTATTTGCCTTTTTGATAACGTCATATTTGAACGTCTTTTAGTTTAGGAATTCCCGCTCTGATATTGACATCAGGTTGGAACTACATTTATATTTATAATTAAACTTATATACGTGTGCTTCAAAAAGGATTTTGTTAGCTACTGTTATGATTTCGAGTTCTTGAGTTTGATAGAAATTTTGGATTAATGTGACATATTCATGATAACGTGATACTTTTTTCCGTAACAAAAGAAAATATTTGAAAGTATATTTATTTTATTTTAAGAATCTCATTATTTTCGAAATAAAATTTCAAATAAAAAGTTAATATTAATTTAGGGTTTAGGGTGTCGCAATTTGGTTGCGCATGAGTCGGTTTTTGTTTTAGTCTTTAATTGCATATGTAGGGGGTGCAAACAGCAGATGTACAAGTATAAGAGCAAAAGAATACGTAAGGTCCAACATAGGGTAGTAAAGTCTCAGGTAGAAGTAGTGTGTAATGAGAAACTTCAGGTGTAAGAAAGAAAATTACAACCAATAATAGTCCAAATTAATATGCATAAGTAGAAAATAGGGGTATAAAAAGTCGGTCCAAAATTCATTTTCTAGTATTTCTAAAGCACTTAATAAAAAATAATTTATTTTAATGATCCACACTAGAAATTTTTTGTCCAAAATACTCGTTTTAACATACTATTATTATTCCTTAACATAGATAAATCCAATTTTAATCAAAACTCTGATACTAAAAATAAAAACTATAATTATTACTATAACATTTTTCAAAATAATCACATAAAAATACACCATCTTTATAGAATAGTCAAAATGATAAAATAAATAAATATAACATCAACAATTTATATTAATTACTAAATCAAAATAAATATGTATAAAATCATCATACCATAGCGATAAAATAAATAAATATAACATCAACAATTTATATTAATTACTAAATCAAAATAAATATGTATAAAATCATCATACCATAGCGATAAAATAAATAAATATAACATCAACAATTTATATTAATTACTAAATCAAAATAAATATGTATAAAATCATCATACCAGCAACTATATAAAAATAAAGGAAATAAATATTAAAATTACTTATATCTCAAGATAATTAGTTGTAAAATGATTAATTAAAATATCATATATTTATAAATAATTAAATATAATTATTTGCACACTTAACATCAGTCAAACATACAAAAAATATCACATTAACTACGGACGCACATAAACTTGTAGAATCACCAAAAATCTTATTCTTTAAAATATGCACACTAAGATACTATTATTTATAGAGCAATATATAAAATAGTAAAATATAATATTTTTTATTTATATCACTTATTTAGTCAAATATATACAACATTAGCATATCATAGAAAACAACCATATAACAAAAATTAGTGACAAAATTTATCAACATACATTCTAAAATAATTTTAACAGCAAATTAATTATTTAAAATTCTATTTCATTAATAAATTAGTTTATTATAAAAATTTGGGTGTTACAATTCTCCTTTCATAAAAGAAAATTCGTCATCAAAATTTGCAATGATTGAACTAATATCTAACATACTACAGTCAAGATTCAAACTTAGTCTATAAATATATAGAAGACATTCACTCTCCAATTAAGCACAACATGTCAAAAAGCATTTAACTTAACATGATAAGCTAACACGACACAATAAATCACTTAAACACATATACATTTATCATTCAATTATGAAATACAATACCATAGAGTTACTCACAATAATTTACATATAAAACATATCAGATAGATTTCGTTAATAATAATTTAGTTCATTTAATTGAGTTAAATGAAACACATTCCAAGTACATTGTCAATTTCAACTATTTCTTTCAAATAAAATATTACTAGTTTTATTCCATAAACTAAAGTTTAGATTCTATCACCAAACATTCAACAAATTTAACTTATGTCTGACAAAGAGAACAATTTTTAAAATCTTAAAGACATCTAACAACTTATTGACCTTATAATAGATTTACAATCAATCACTCTATGAAAACATACTTTGTATATAATCAAGGAGAAAGAAAAAGAGTCAATGATAGAGATACTATTTTACAAAAACATATATTTAATAGTTAAATTCATTCAATTGACAAAAGCAATGGCCATGTTTTTCAACTATTTAAAGAATAAAATTAAAAGGTACTTCTAACAAAATAATGAGTTACCTTGCCTCTTTTATCGGTGATGAGTCATTGGAGTAGCCCCTCCTACTAATGGAGTCAGTTAGTTAAAACAGCTATAACTGTAGTAATTCAAATTCAAACATGTGCAATTAAAAGGAATTTTAACGTGGTTCCAGAGTGTGTAGGCGGTACCACAACTTCTACCCCTTACTTCAAGTTAAAACACACTTAATTATACAGTCACAATAATTTATTTGTAATTTATATCTAGTTACAGCAACAAAATAAATGATACTTATATTAATATGAATCAACAATCAAAATATAGAAATATATAATTATCTCACTTTTTAAACACACCCAACTACTATAAACACTATACACTAATTTTAAAACTTAGAACACCCAAAACACAAATATTTTTATATTCACATAATCATATACACATCCAAATAACTAAACCAATTATTTGGCACAATGATTCTACATTTATTTCATAACTCAGACGAGACGATGATTTTAAACTCGTAAAATATTCTCATAGGAGTTCGACTACTCCAAATATATCACTCTTGTTTTAATTAGTTCTTATAACTTCCCTCAAAGTTAGACAAAGATTTTTTAAATAGCAGATAAAATAAGTAACTAATTACTAGAAGGTAGTATAACACTGTAGCAACAACAATGAAGATATAGTGCAAAAATCCTTTTTCAATGATAAATAATATTCTTAAAGTCAAATTATGCACTTAAATTATTATGTAACTATTACTCATCATTTCGCAAAATAAAAAGATTTTTTATTTTATTTTTTTGACATAATTCAAAACTATTCCTTAATTTTTTTTTAATAAATAATACATTTCCTTTTTAAACTATTCAATAAGATTTATAAAATTTCACCCATACCTTAACGATCTGAAATACCTTTTAAAATATTTAATCACTCTTTTAATCATTATTTTCAACCTATATTTTGAAAGAAAGTCAGACCATATATATATATAAAAGAGAGAGAAATTTTCAACACATCAAAACTTCAAAAATTATTCCAATTTATTTACTTATTTTCTCAACACTATTACTATATCAAATCTTCTAGATTTTCATTAAAACAACACATAGTAAAACTTGGAGTAGATCCCTGACTACTCTAAATTTTAAATAAAATCATAATAATATTTACTTTTAATTTTTTTCTTTAGTTTTTTGAATCAAGAAACTCCAACACAATTGAATTCTTTAAAATAAATCAACAACAATTCAAATGTAAAATATTTTTTTCCGTTTATAAAATAAATAAACTATAAACTCATTTACAATTTTTCTTCTAAAAAGTCTAACTTTAAAATTCAATCATCCTCGAATATTCAAGAATTACTATTATTAATAATATGAATTTCACACTATTTCAAAATCATGGCAAATGTCCTAAATTAATTTTAAAAGTAATATCAAAATTTTAATCATCTAAATACAACCATCAACACTTTCAAGTGATTTAAAATTAAAACCCACACCTTAAAAGCCACTACCATCAACATTTTCAAGTGATTTTCCCTTTTGATAAAATCAAATTATGTGCCCATATAAAAAATGAATGTTTAAATTTTATAAATACTTTTCGAGACAAGATTTTTAATTGACAATAACATCTACAACATTATCTTAAAACAAATAACAATAGTAATGACAACAATCATAAATCTTTTTTTAAACACATGCCAATTTAAAATCAAAATAAGCATTTTCAAGTCAAAATTCAAATTTTAAACATAAGAGATATATTTTCTATCTAACTCAAGATTTTGAAAGAAACGTATTTTTTTTTCTTTCTAAATTGGGTTTAAATATAATAATAATAATAATAATAATAATAATAATAATAATAATGATAATAATAATAATTTCTGTCTAGTAAAAGTCAATACTTGAAGACTTAAAGATATATATCATGCATAAATCAATGTTTCAATCAATTAGTTATTAGATCAACTATTTTAAACAAATTTACATACTAAATATTTTAAACTGGTTAAAGCCAAAATCGAGAGTTAAAACACAATGTCAAAAAAATAAAACTCATACAATAAAATCTGAATATACTAAATGAGTTCACTGGACAATTAAAATCAGTAATAAAATATATTAATTAATCAAGTTTGCTAGCGAAAAAACTTAATAAAATTTGAAGAAATCAAGGTAAGTCAATAGATAATTAACTTAATAAGGTCAACAATTCAAATTAACTCAAATTTTAACAAATAATTTCAAAGTTTATCTAATCACTTAGGTAGGAAATTATAACCCATAATGCAATAAGAGTAAGCAAACAACGATTAATTAATTAGTGACTTCAAAAATATGTATAAGACATGCTAGTGAAAATAATTAATACACAAGAAAACACAACTGACACGATTGACATTTGACTAACTATAAAACCAAAACTCAACCACTCGTTCTGATTGGACAAACCCGTCCTAATGCTCAAAAGCAGATTGCCACAATCAGGCTCATTCAGTTGTACTTCCCCATAATCACTAGGCTTGTTAGGCCCTACATATATGTTGTTAGGTCCTACCTATATGATGACAAAATAACCCCCACTTTAAAAATTCACATCAACTTCAAATATTCTCAACATCCATTTTCTCCCCTCGTTAGCCTAGACTACTCCATTAAGAGCATCATCTTTAGCACAAGTTAGAAACATCACAATTTCATCAATTATGGTTACTTCAATACTCTCATCACAATTTTCTAACACCATTAATCATATATAATCATGATTATCATATAAACTCATCACAAAATTATAATATCACTATCGTCAATCAAAATTCAACATTATCATCACATAAATATATATCATACAATGCATCAATCTTTTATTATCACATCACATAAATTTGTCTAATCAAACATATGCATAAAATTTTATTCGACTTCCAACATTACAATAATATCAAATATCAAATGCCACACAATTATTGAAAATTAAATCAATCAACACCTTATAAACATTTCTATTTAACATTTTAATCTCACAATCCTCATATTTTTATATTAATTAATTTATTTCTCAAAGGGCTACTGTCGTATGTAGCGAGTCCCGAATGAATTGTTGGGAAATACGGTTTTCCCGTTCATCTAATAATATATTGTACTCATGAACTCAAATGTTATATCACCCTTACCTTTTTTAGATGCTTTCTCAAACACAAAAATCAATGAAAGTTTCAACAGTAACTGCAGATCAACAATGTACAACGAGCGAATTCTAATAAACGACGAATTCACAAAATTGTCGAGACATGATTGATAAATTATGAGCAGCATAAAAATAAATGTTAAATAATTAATAATAATTTTAGGAACAAAAAAGGAGTCAAAATGACGAGAAAAACTATAGAAAAAGCCTCACCAACTCGTAGGAGCGCGGAAGGGTCTGACGTCAACTTCACTGAAAAATAAAATGAGTAGTGTTTCTTGAAGTTTTTGACAAGCATAATCCAAAAACGATGCCTTTTTTTTGAGATGGCAAACGTGGTGATCAAAATCGGCCAAGAAAAGCTCGCCCAAGGAAAGAAACGGAGTTGTTTCAAAAGAAACAGAGCAACAATTGATGCCAAAAATGGATTCAGTGGTCGATTTTGTGTTGAATAGAGTTTGAGATCGATTCAAATGGAAAATAATTGGTGGGAGTGAATTTGAGAGAAAAATGGTTTGCAATGATTTGGCTGCGGGTTAGTTTGCATATGTATAGGTATAAGAGCAAAACAATATGTATAAATTAAATGGGGGTGTAATGAGGAAAACAACATGTATAAATTGCAGATGGAGGGGTGAGGAAAACAATATGTATAAATTGCAGATGGAGGGGTGCATATGTATAGGTATAAGAGCAAAACAATATGTAAGGTCCAATATAGGGTAGTCAAGTCTGAGGCATAAGTGGGAGTGTAATGAGGAACTCACAGGTGTATGAATTAAAGTCCAACCAGTAATAGTATAAATTAATATGCAGAAGTAGAAAATAGGGGTATAAAAAGTCGGTCCAAAATTCATTTTCTAGTATTTCTAAAAGCTCTTAATAAATAAATAATTAATTTTACTGATCCACACTAGAAACGTTTTCTCTAAAATATTCATTTTAACATAATATTATTTTTCCTTAACATAGATAAATCTAATTTTAATCAAAGCTCTTATACTCAAAATAATAACTTTAATATTACTATAATATTTTTCAAAATAATCACATAAATATACATCATCTTTATAGTATAGTTGAAATGATAAAATAAATAAATAAATATAGCATCAACAATTTATATTAATTAATAAATAAAAATAAATATGTTTAAAATCATCATACCATAGCAACTATATAAAAATAAAGAAAATCAATATTAAAATTACTAATATCTCATGATAATTATTTGTAAAATAAATTATTAAAATATCATATATTTATAAATAATTAATTATAATTATGTGCACACTTGACATCAGTCAAATATACAAGAAAATATCACATTAATTGAATACACACATATACATATAGAATTGACATTCAATACTTTACCACATAATTGTGCAAAGAATGAGCAAAACTCAATAAATATAGTTGATATATCATCAGGTAATGTTTTCGAATGGCTAAGGGTAGAAGTTGTCCCATTAATATATGACAATTTCAACATGCCATTCACAATAATATTCTTTAAAGTTGTTAAAAATCTCTTCTTACCTTTAAAAGTCAATGTAAAGACGGCCATAGAGATTCTTCCATTTTCATTGGGCAAAAGTTCAGGTCTTATGCCCATAGCTTTAAGGTATTTTCTTTCATTAACATGATCTTTACTTTTTGCAGTATCGTTTATCAAAGTAAATACGATATTATCATACACATTTTTCTCAATATGCATCATTTAAAGATTATGGCGCAAAACAATATCATCCCAATATGGAAGTTCAAAGAATATGTTTTTCTTTTTCCATTGTTGATTAACACAATGTGTAGGTCGTACACCACATGTTCTTTTTCTCGACCCTTATTTCTATAACTTTCTACCAAATGTGACATCAATGTTTTGAACCTATTCAAGAATTTGAGGCCCAAATATTGTTTTAGTTGGACCGCACAATATGTGTGTGCTATTAAAAATGTTGTTGTTATTGTTGTCGTTGTTTATAGTCTAAATTAGTCATATGTCACCACTAATCGTCGATCCAGTCATATAGTCTTGCTTAATTAGTCTCAATACGTATTAGGATATCATTAATTAAAGATCAAACCATATGATCAAACTTAACTTATTTAGTCTAAATATACCATAGGTACAAATCATAGGTCGGACTGTATAATCTTGCTTACTAAGTGTGAATAAACTTTTAGACATCATTAGTCAAAGATAAAACTGTATAGCTTAATTTTTAATTTTTGAAATTTAAATAGTCATGTTTTCAAAATTTATAATGTTTGTCATACTTATTAAAGATCAATGTTTGTGATGCTTATTAGAGGCATACAATCAACTGCTTGTCATAGTTATCATAGTGTTGCTTGCAAAATAGAATCACTAGAGGCGCGTTAGAGAGCACGATCATCAAAACCAAAATATGATTTTCAAAGCAAAGTCTAGGCGTTCTTTCAAATTGTCAAATCTTTAGAGGATGCAGTCTAATTTCATTTAATATTACGTGATTAGGGAACTTCCCACTTAAACAAAAAAAATTAGTATTTTAAATTGCTTCCACAAAACAAATTTTGTTATCATCAAAACAAGTAAGAGTCACAATTCTTCAAACCAACTTAATTCTAACATTTTACACTCAAAATATTTTTTTACAAACATTCTTTAAATTTCAAGAATTGTCCTAAATATTTTTTTTAGTAATTTAATATCATTTGAGAGATTTTTTATATATAATATTTTGCTCATTAGTTAATCATGACAATGGAAGAAATTTTAACCATATATATATATAAGTGGTGCATAATACAAGTTCAACATATTCCTTGTGCATAAATACTTTTAGGCTAAATTACATCCACGGTCCCTTAACTTAATTTCAGGTAACATTTTAGTCCTTTATATTTTTTTTCCCGAGTTGGTCATTTATTTTAATTTTAAGTGAAAATTTGATATTTTAGGTTTTAAAATGTCAACAATGTTGTCCTTTTTTTTACAAACATTCAAAAAAATCATCAAATATTTCAAACAAAACCCTTAAAATTCATTATCATCTTCAATAAAATACAAGTTTAATTAAATTTATAACTTAAATCTTGAAATAAACTCATATTTTCATTCTTTATTTGATGTTGTTGGAGATGAAAATATGAGTGTATTTGAATATTTGAGCTATGGATTTGATAAAATTTGCATTATATTGAAGATGATTATTAATTTTATAGGTTTTGGTTGAAAATTTTGATGATTTTTTTTGAATTTTTGTATAAAAAAGGATAACATTGTTGAAATTTTAAAACATAAAATATCAAATTGTCACTTAAAATTAAAATAAGGACCAACTCGGGAAAAAAAAAAAGATAAAGGACTAAAACGTTACTTAAAATTAAGTTAAGGGACCGTGGATGTAATTTAGTCATACTTTTAATATGTACAATTGTAATCTCGAGTATCATAGGTACAATTGTACCGACTTTATTTTTTGATTGCATATTTAATTAAATTTATTTGTAATAAAAATTTATCAAAATTAGAATTCTTAAATCTTTATTAGCGTAATTATTTTAAATTGAATTATTGGATAATCAAAATGAAATAATTTCCTAAGTCCAAGTTAGACTAATTAGATTAGAATGACATGATGGGTCATCAAAACTAGAATTCATACATCTAAGTTAGTCTAATTAGATTTGACTGTGCTGTTGAATCGTTGAAGTAAGGATATCTCTAATCTAAGATTAAACCGTATAGTCAAACTTAATTAATCTAAATAAGTGTTAGATCTTATTAACAATGGATTAATTAGTCGATTGATTAATTAGTCAAACTTACTTAATCTAAATAAGTGAATTGCTTAATTAGTCTCTATAAGTATTAGTACATCACGAATAGAAAATTCAATACAATCAAACTTAATTAGTCTCAATAAGTATTAGTACATCGTTAATTGAAGATCAATCAATACAAACCAACTTAATTAGTCTAAATTAGTCAGAGGTCACCACTAATCCTCGATCCAGTCGTATAATCTTGCTTAATTAGTCTCAATAAGTAGTAGGATATCATTATAATCAAAGATCAAACCATGTAATCAAACTTATTTAGTCTTAATAAATCAAAGGTACAAATCATACAAATCATAGGTCGGACCGTATAATCTTGCTTACTTAGTGTTAATAAACTTTTAGATATCATTAGTCCAAGATAAAACTCTATAACTTAATTTTTAAAATTTTAAATTTAAATAGTCATGTTTTTAAAATTTATAATTTTTTTATTTAATTTTGATAATTAGTTGTGTTTTTGTTTTGCACCACACTCGTTTTTGTGTTAGGTTATCTCATTGGGTTTTTCAAACAATTTTTTTAGTGAAGTAGTTACTGATCTACACAATTTGTTTACTTGGATTTTTACCTAGTCACCGCACTTGATTATTTTCTTATAAATTTATTGAGGTGTTGCAAATGACATGTGGTGGTTTTGGGATGCAACATAGTTGGTGTGACACCGTAAACCCAAAATAACATATATAATAACTTATACTAATTTTTTTAAAAAGAATGTGTTTCCAAGAAAATAAATATTTTAATAACAAATTTAGAATATCACGTTTTTCAAAAATCAAAAGAAACACTTTAAGTTGTTTTGTTTCTATAAAACAGACAATCTCCATAAACTCCATTTAACTATAAATTGTTAATATAATTCCAAAAACTTACTTGTACTTATAAGGTTTGGATATCAAATGTCGTTTCTAATTAAGTAAGTAAAGGTAAAACAAAAATTACAACTCTTATTTCTGGTATCACCTATTAGAGTGTGGTTTCTCCCAAACTTGAACTTCAAGACACATTAACTTGTAATAACTGCGATTTCGCAAATGCAGAGCCAAACCAGTCAAACACAACCAACGAATGAGGTGAGTTTTGAAATCATGTTAATAGTATAATAAAAGTAAGAAGAACACACAAACAATCATAATATAACTGTATCATTACACAACATTCCTAAAAAAATATCACATTAAATAGTCAAAATCACTCCAAGAAAATCAATACATTTCACTATAAAATCAAATCGTCTAAGAGAAATTATTATCATTTTTGAAACACATCAATCACAATAAAACAGTCACAATGAAATGCAATGTTATGCATGAGCTTAGACTCTACTTCACAATGTGGTACCATTCTAACTCTAAAGTACTTTGTTAGGAGGCTTGATACTATGTCACCATCCTGGTGGACGGACAATTCAAATTGACACTGTCCTCAAAGATCCTCTCAACTCAACCTGACTCACATATACGTGACAATCGAGATAAACGTGTGTTGCATGGTAGCTCCCGACATTTGGAGTGGTACCTCCAAGTCACCTAGGAATTCTCCACCCAAATACCTCTAAGGTCTAACAATCTTTCCTTAAGGCTCAACAGTAAACCGCCACGATTAAACTCATTCAGTTGTACTTCCCCAGAATCACTAGGCTTCTCAGGCCCTACCTATATGATGACAAAATAATCTTCACTTCACCAATTCGCAATATTTATTTCCTCCCCTCGTTGGCCTATGATACTCCATTAAGACCGTCATCTTAAATACAAATTGGAATCAAAATTATTTCATCAATTATGGGGTTACTTCAATATTCTCATCACAATTTATAACATCACTATCATTAATCACGCATCATTATCATCACATAAACTCATCACAATGAGATGAGTTTTTTTATATGCTATATGAACATGTTTGGTACACCACATGAAATGAATTTTGAAGTTCACACAAATGACTCTTGTGCCTTACATGAGTCGAGTTAGCATTCTACACGATGATATAACATTCCATAAAAAAATAAGATGTCGTTGAACTAATTTATTTATTATATAATAAGTACATGTGATTGACTTATTTTATTAATATTATTGATTATGAGTGAATGAATTTACATTGTTTACTAAAAATTATGATTTTATTATAATTAAATTATTTATATTACTAATATATTTTAAGAATATTTTTGAAAGAACGCAAGTGTGGTAATCGATTTTTTGGTTAGTGTGTTAGTTGAGAAAAAAACATGTATTTAAAGTTGAGAACATTATTAACTGGTCAGACTTTCCTTACATCTCGTCCAAGCACTAGATGACCAAGGTTCCATTTCTCTGAAAACCTTAGGATTAAAATCCAAAATAAATATATCTCATTTTTGTTGTTGTTTTTTAGAGCTTGCACGTGAATATTATTAAGAACATTAGAGTGTGACGCCTTAGACTCCAAAATAGTATATATAATAATTTATATTAGATTTAAAAAAAAATCACAGCAGATAAATAAAACTTTTTCCCAGGAAATAAATTTTTTTACAAGTGATTTAGGATATCACATTTTTCAAAGGTTAGTCTAGCTCAATCACAATGAAACAGTCACGAAGATGCAGTGTTATGCATGTCCTAAACTTTATACTTCTTCATCATTTGGTACCATTATACTCTAAAGTACTTGGTTAGGAGACTTGATATTATGCCACCACACGAGTGGATAGACAATTCATGAATGATCATATCCTTATATATCCCCTCAACTCAACCTGAGACACATATACGCGATGATTGGGGTACTCTTGTGTTGCATGGTAGCTCCCGGACTTAGAGAATAACCCACTAATCCACTTAGGAATTCTCCACTAGAGATGCCCTTAAGGTCTATTAGTCTTATCTTACAGCTCAATTGTAGCTCTCCACGATTAGGCAAATTCAGTTGTACTTCCCCAAAATCACTAGGCTTGGCAGACCCTCCCTATATGATGACAAAATAATATTTACTTCAAAAATCAGCAACATCTAGATCATACTTATTCAATGATCATAACTTGACAACTCTTAGTATGAATTCATACTATTAATCAAAATTTAAGTCTATCTATATTAGCCAATCACAATCAAGTCTCAACCTTTGGTCCACACCAATCACAATAAACAAGTAAACAAGAAAACTCAAATACATATCATCCATACAATAGCAATTGACATAGGATTTTATAAAAATCAAATATCATACAATCATGACATTAATTAACTCACCATAATTCTATAGGTTTATAAATCATATTTTATCCTCACTATTACCATTCATATATTTTTAATTAATTATTATTCAATAGGATTCGACCGTACGTGGTAAGCCCGTGATGAGTTTTTAGGAATTACGACATTCCTATCTTTCCCACATTATCTTATACCCATAAAATCAAAGCTCTCAACATGTTGAACACGAAATTGCTTTCCGTTTTTCCCGAGCACCACTACGGAGGCCTGTAACACCCCAAATTTTATAATAAATATTTTCTTAATGAAATAGGATTTTAGATAATTAATTTGGTGTTAAAACTATTTTAGAATATATGTAGATACATCTTGTGACTAACTTTCGTTATGAGTATTTTCTATGATACGCTAATTTTTTTTTTTATATATTTGACTAAATAAGTGATATAAATAAAAAAATCTTATATTTTATTATTTCATATATTTTCTATAAATAATGCTATTTTAATGTAAATATTTTAAAGAATAAGATTTTAGGCGATTCTACATGTATATTTCCATTCGTAGTTAATGTGCTATTTTCATGTATGTTTGAGTGATGTTACGCGTGCACAAATTATATTTAATTATTTATAAATACATTTTATTTTAATTATTTATTTTAAAAATAATCATCTTGATATATTAGTAATTTTAATATTGATTTTCTTTATTTTTATATAGTTGCCATGGTACGGGGATTTTATACATATTTATTTTGATTTAGTAAGTAATATAAATTGTTGATGTTATATTTATTTATTTTATCATTTCGACTATTCTATAAAGATGATGTATTTTTATGTGATTATTTTAAAAAATATTATAGTAATAATTACAATTATTATTTTGAATGAGAGTTTTAGTTAAAATTAGATTTATCTATGTTAAGGATAAATAATATTATGTTGAAATGAGTATTTTGGAGAAAAGTTTCTAGAAAATTAAAATAAATTATTTATATATTAAGGGCTTTAAGAAATACTAGAAAATGAATTTTGGACTGGACGACTGTTTACACCCCTATTTTCTACTTCTACATATTAATTTGGGCTATTACTGGTTGAACTTTTCCTTTCTACACATGCGAGTTGCTTGTTACATCCCTATTTCTGTCTCAGACTTAACTACCTGTATTGGGCCTTACAATTTTACTCTTGTACCTGTACATCTGCTATCTACACTCCTCCTTTTGCAATTAAAAAATAATAAACAAGAATCATACTAATGGCAACTAAATTGCAGCAAACCCTTTTTCGCTCTCAAATTCTCTTCCACTAATTCCTTGCCATTTTGAAACAATCTCAACCTCTATCGAACACAAAATCAGCCACTTAATCCATTTTGGCATCAATTTTATCGATCGTTGCTTCGTTTAATTAGAAACAGTTGCGTTTCTTTCCTTGGGTGAGCCATTTTTGCCCGATTCCGATCACCATGTTTGTCGTCTAAAAAATCTAGCATCGTTTTTGGATTCCTCTCGTCGAAACCTTTAAGAAGCACTACACATTTGTTTTTTTTCCAGTGAAGTTGATGTCGAACCCTTCCGGTGTTCCGATGAGTCATCACGTCTTAACGATTTTGTGGGCTCGACATTCTTCAGATTCCCTCGGTGTACGTTGTTGATCTGTAGTTTCTGTTGAAAATATATATTGATTTATGTGTTTGTGAAAGCTTCTAAATAAGGTAAGGGGTGAGAGAGCGTTTGAATTCATGAGTATAATATATTGTGAGATAAACGGGAAAACCGTATTTCCCAACAATTCATTCGGGGCTCGCTACGTACAGTAATAGCCATTTGAGAGATAAATTAATTAATGTGAAAAATATGAGGATTGTGAGATTACAATGTTAAATAGAAATGTTTATAAGGTGTTGATTGATTTAATTTTCGATTATTGTGTGGTATTTGATATTGTTTTGATGTTGGATGTTGAATGAAGTTTTGTGCATGTGTTTCATTGGACAAATTTATGTAATGATAAAAAAATGGATGCATTTGTATGACATATGTTTATGTGATGATAATGATGATGTTTGATTGATGATAGTGATGTTGCAAATTTGTGATGAGTTTATATGATGATCATGATTATGTATGATTAATGATGTTATAAAATTGTGATGAGAATATTGAAGTACTCCATAACTGATGAAATAGTGATGATTCTAACTTGTTCTAAATATGATGCTCTTAACGGAGTAGTCTAGGCTAACGAGGGGAGAAAATAAATATTGAGAATTTGTGAAGTGGAGATTACTTTGTCATCATATACGTAGGGCCTGACAAGTCTAGTGATTTTGGGGAAGTACAACTGAATTGAGTCTGATTGTGGTGGTCTACTATTAAGCCTTAAGGCAAGATTGTTAGACCTTGGAGGTATTCGGGTGCGGAATTCCTAGGTGACTTGGGGGTAGCATTCCAAATGTCGGGAGCTACCACACAACACACGTTTACCTCGACTGTTGCATATATGTGTCTTAGGCTGAGTTGAGGGGATCTATGATGACAGGGCCAATTTGAATTTCCTTGTGATTGTTTTGTTGTTATTGATGTGTTTCAAAAGTAATAATAATTTATTTTAGATGGTTTGATGCATATTATAATGAGATAATTATTTTACTTGAGTGACTTTGATGTTATAATATGATACTATTTGCTTAAATATTTTGGTATATCGTAATGTGATTATGATACAGTCTATTATGATTGTTTGTGTGTTCTTCATACTTATATTATACTATCAACATGATTTTGAAACTCACCTCCTTCGTTGTTTGAGTTTGAATGGCTTGGCTCTGATAGGTGATATCGGGAATTAAGTGTTGTAAATTGTGTTTTATTTATTTAATTAGAAACAACTTTTGTATAAAAACCTTAGAAACAAATTTTCTTATCCACTGCAAAGTTTCTTTAATAAATCTAACATCAAATTATTATATATGTTATTTTGGTTTTTAGGGTGTCACAAGGCCAGAAAAGCATCACGACAATGTTGATGGCAGAAAAAGAATAGATCACAGTTTAGTTTCTCCTTCACGTGACATATACTGAGAGTGATTCTGATGAATTTAATGAATGGAGAGGGCAAATAATGATTGTGATACCCTAAACCCCAAAATGACATATATAATAATTTATATTAGATATTTTAGCAACATTAGCAACGAATAAAGAAAATATGTTTAGAAGGGTATAAAAACATTTGTAACTAATTTAGGATATCACGTTTCTCATAGTACACGTGGAACAATTCAAACTTTATTACTCAATTAAAATATTTAATATAAATGAACTTGATTTGACTATAATTTCTTAATTTAATTCCAAAAACTTACTAATACTAAGATTATCTTATAAAAAGTCGTTGGTAATTAAATAAGTAAAATACAAAGTAAAACTCTTAATTCCCAATATCACCTATCAGAGTGGAGTTCATCCCAAATTTGAACTCCAAGACTCATTAAGTGTAATGAGTGTGATTTCACAAACGCATGGTCAAGTTAGTCAAACACAAACAACGAAGGAGATAAGTTTCAAAATAATATTGATAGTATAATACAAGTAAGAAGAACACACGAACAATCATAATAGAACCATATCATTGCACAAACATTGTTCAAGAAAAATATCACATTAAAAAGTCAAAATCACTCAAGGAAAATCAATACCTTTCACTATAGCATCAAATCGTCTAAGAGAAATTATTATCACTTTTGAAATGCATCAATCACAATAAAACAGTCACAAGGAAATGCAATGTTATGCATGAGCTTAGACTCTACTTCACAATGTGGTATCATTCTAACTCTGTAGTACTTGGTTAGGAGGCTTGATACTATGCCACCATCCCGGTGAACAGACAATTCAAATTGGCCATGTCCTCATAGATCCCATCAACTCAACCTGAGACACATATACACGACAATGGAGGTAAACGTGTGTTGCATGGTAGCTCCGAACATTTGGAGTGCTACCTCCAAATCACCTAGGAATTCCCCACTCAAATACCTCCAAGGTCTAACAATCTCACCTTAAGGTTTAACAGTACACCACTACGATCCGGCTCATTCAGTTGTAGTTCCCTAGAATCACTAGGCTTATCAAGCACTACCTATATGATGAAAAAATAATCTCCACTTGACAAATGCTCAATATTTATTTTCTCTGCTCGTTGGCCCATGATACTCCATTAAGACCATCATCTCAAACACAAATTGGAATCACCATTATTTCATCAATTATGAGGTTACTTCAATTTCTCTTCACAAATTTATAACATCACTATCATTAATCACACATAATCATCATCATCACATAAACTCGTCACAATTTTATATCATCATTATCATCAATCATACATCATCACATAAACTTATCACAAATTTATAACATCACAATTATTAATCGTACATCATTATGATCACATTAAATTATTAGAACACATCCATCTTTTATTATCACATCACATAAAATTAATTCGATACCCAATATCACAATAATATAATATACCACACATTTAAAGAAATTAAATCAATCAACACCTTACAAATATTTCTATTCTATATTTTAATATCACAATTTCCATGTTTTCACATTAATTAATTTATCCCTCAAAGGGCTACTAATGTAAGTAGCAGTCCCCGAATGAATCATTGGGAAATACTATTTTCCTGTTCATCTCTCAATATATTATACTCATGAATTCAAACGCTCTCTTTTCCTTTACCTTATTTCGACGCTTTGACACACGAATACGATTCCACGAGCATATAACCTTTGGGTAAATCTTTTTTCTTTGAAACTTTGTCCTTCAATTGATCTAACTCGACAGTTTATGGGTAAACGTCAAAATAAATTATGCGAAGATACTCTGAAAACTAAAATTTGAAATTCGGTAAAGGAAAATTACCATAAATCAGAAAACTAATTAGTGAATAATATAGCCACTTTTCACACGATCGTGTTGGCGTCAGTTTAACTCAAATCGAACTTACCGTGAAGAAGAACGATGCTAAATGAATGAAACAACATACTTAAATTTGAGCGAGAATGGATAAAGGTTTCTGGAACAGACCGATGCCAATCGATATATTTGTAACACTTTCTTCCTATTTCTTTTGTGGCGGCTGGGGAAGATTTCCCATCTTTATTATTATATTTTTATTTTATTAACATAATTAGGGTTAGCAATGTCAAGCCCATTGGTCCCTTTATTTATTTTTTGTTTTTCTATTATTATTTTTATTTTGCTAAAATGTAATAAAATGTAACATTTAGGCTAAATTACATCCGTGGTCCCTTAATTTAATTTCAGTTAACGTTTTAGTCATTTATCTTTTTTTTTTCCCGAGTTGGTCATTTATTTTAATTTTAGGTGACAATTTAATATTTTATGTTTTAAAATTTCAATTATGTTATTATTTTTTATACAAAAATTCAAAAAAATCATCAAAATTTTCAACATAAACCCATAAAATTAATAATCATCTTCAATATCATGCAAACTTTATCAAATCCATAACTCAAATATTCAAATACACTCATATTTTCTTCCCCAACAACATCAAATAAAGAATGAAAATATGAGTTTATTTCAAGATTTAAGTTATGAATTTGATTAAATTTGTATTATATTGAAGATGATAATGAATTTTATGGGGTTTGTTTGAAAAATTTGATGATTTTTTTGAATTTTTGTAAAAAAAAATGACAACATTTTTGATATTTTAAAACATAAAATATCAAATTGTCACTTAAAATTAAAATAAAGGACCAACTCGGGAAAAAAAATATAAAGGACTAAAACGTTACCTAAAATTAAGTTAAGGGACCGCAAATGTAATTTAACATAACATTTATTATTCCTATAACATATTTGGTCAAATATGGACAAGATTAACACATCATAGAAAACACACCTATAAAAAAATTAATCATACAACTAATTAAAATAATTTTAACACCAAATTAATTGTTTAAAATCCAATTTAATTAATAAAATAATTTATTACAAAATTTGAGGTGTTATAGTTATCATTCATCTATAGAAAAGGAAAGATAAAAGAATTGAATTGTACGAAGTGTCAAGATTACTAAGGCGACGCACAGAGAAAAAAAAGACGAAGTATGCGATTTTCTTCTTTGTTTTTAAACCGTGTGTACAATTGGTTTAGTGATGTGTTCAGGGTTATTAGGTTGAGGTAGCGGGGATAAAAATATAACTTACAATAGCCACTATATATATATATATATATATATATATATATATGCATACGATATATGGCGTTTGCTAATTTAATGAAACAAAACCAAACCCACAAACCACGAAAATTAAAATTTGGTAAAACGTCAAGGAAGAAATCCAAATTGGTTGTTTTTAGGAAAACAAATTGAAAAACAACAAAGAAAAAGCAAAAGTTCATAATAAATTAAACTAAATACACTTTCTGATGCACAAGATCAGCTATTAGCTGCAATTGCATAGCATACTTAATTTGTAGAATGTAAAGAAAGATTCGATGAGGAAAACGGAATATAATTAATACATACTAACAAATACTTACAGTGGTATCTGGTTTTGAAAACTGAAAATGAAAATACAAGATTATGAAAATATAGGAGACACTCAAGAAACTCTCAAGATTTCTAACATATGTTATCTTGCTGTATTCCACTCTGCCTTGAACTGAAGACAAGCCTTCCTTATATAGGGAACGGGTCCTGCTTGTACAGCATTGGTGTAGTGGAGGAAATGATGAGATTCATTTTGCTTTCGGTGCCACGTTTGGTAAATGGCAGACAAGTGCCCGAAACTTTTGCTTTTTCTTTTCAGAAAATATTCATTTTTTCTGATAAATAATATTTTTTTTTAAGTCTGGAATCGGATACGGGCTAGGTCCGAGACTTAATACATTTATCTATTTTT
The DNA here is from genome assembly GCF_000331145.2 of Cicer arietinum. Classification (NCBI taxonomy): domain Eukaryota; kingdom Viridiplantae; phylum Streptophyta; class Magnoliopsida; order Fabales; family Fabaceae; genus Cicer; species Cicer arietinum. The sequence continues at coordinate 17,830,246 of NC_021164.2, read as the reverse complement.
TGTGAAGTTTAATTTTGGGCTTGACCCAATACATTACATAGTAGACTTTTTTTTTTGTTGGGCCTTCAATTAGTTGGGCCAATGTTTCTTATTTTATAGGGGTGAAGATACAAAAACAATCATCTTCATTGTCATCTCCCATGTCCATTGAATTTTCGGAAGCAGCTGATGAGGAAACCTTTGACGAATCGGTCTTGCTTTTCAAAAGCTGGGCCATAATCTCAAAGTATTCTTCTACAGTCTTGGCTACTGCCAATTGTGTTTGAGCAAATGATTTTTGAGCTAAGAATTGTGTTTGCATTGTTTGAGGTTCTTGCATTCCTTGTTTTTGAAGCCATGTGGATACGGCTTGCCTTTTGATATTCTGAGGGATGGAAAATTTTGTCCACCATCTAGTTTTGAATCTTCTAA
>NC_021164.2:17826947-17829580 GCF_000331145.2 Cicer arietinum | reverse complement strand
AGGTGCCACCTATCACGGGTCTGCACAACTTACCAAACGTAAATCGTAAACGTACTACCTATCACGGGTCCGTACTGTTTACCGAGGTGCCACCTATCACGGGTCAGCACAACTTACCCAACGTAAATCGTAAACGTACTACCTATCACGGGTCCGTACTGTTTACCGAGGTGCCACCTATCACGGGTCAGCACAACTTACCAAACGTAAATCGTAAACGTACTGCCTATCACGGGCCCGTATCGTTTACCAAGGTGCCACCTATCGCGGGTCAGCACGATTTACCAAAACACGCATAAGTAAACAAGACATTAAGAGATTCCCCATTCTTAATTCTCATTTAACTTAAACCAGGGCGTAGTCTCTCACGGACAAACCCCTGTGCAGTCTCTCACGGACAAACACAATTCACCAAGGAACGTAAGTCGTAAACGTACCACCTATCACGGGTCAGTACTGTTTACCGAGGTGCCACCTATCACGGGTCAGCACAACTTACCAAACGTAAATCGTAAACGTACTACCTATCACGGGCCTGTACCGTTTACCAAGGTGCCACCTATCGCGGGTCAGCACGATTTACCAAAACACACATAAGTAAACAAGACATTAAGAGATTCCCCATTCTTAACGCCCAGTTAACTTAAACGATTTTCAAAACAACATTAAATAAATAAGTCATTAAGAGTTTCCCCATTCTTAATACTTATTTAACTTAAACGATTTTCAAAACAAATATTAAGTAAACGAGACATTAAGAGATTCCTCATTCTTAATTCTCATTTAACTTAAACGATTTTCCAAAACAAATATTAAGTAAACGAGAAATTAAGAGATTCCCCATTCTTAATACTCATTTAACTTAAAAACGATTTTTCACAAACAAACACACATTAAGTAAACGAGACATTAAGAGATTCCCCATTCTTAATACTCGTTTAACTCTAATGGTTTTCGAATTCCACACAGAACGAACTCAAACGTATTCACAAATTTATTACACAATTCACGCCGAAACACAACAATTCATTTCTCCACAAAATCATTTTCACGACGACATTAAGTAAACATAGATATTAAGAGATTCCCCATTCTTAACGCCCAGTTAACTTAAACGATTTTCAAAACAACATTAAGTAACCCAGACATTAAGAGATTCCCCATTCTTAACGCCCAGTTAACTTAAACGATTTTCAAAACAACATTAAGTAACCCAGACATTAAGAGATTCCCCATTCTTAACGCCCAGTTAACTTAAACGATTTTCAAAACAACATTAAGTAACCCAGACATTAAGAGATTCCCCATTCTTAACGCCCAGTTAACTTAAACGATTTTCAAAACAACATTAAGTAACCCAGACATTAAGAGATTCCCCATTCTTAATATCCAGTTAACTTAAATGATTTTCACAAAAAGTTATATTTAAAATTGAACAAAAAGTTCCCAAGTTGATTGAAATAATATTTAAAATTGACAGCAGTAGTAAAATTGATCTTTTATAAATTGAGAAAAATGTCAGGGATGAGTTTCACTTCGAATCCAACCTTGGTGTCTAATTTGATCCTAGTTATTGAAATCCTTTATTGAATTATTACCGAATTCTCTTTATTATTCTTGCCCTAATGTCTTAGTGACAGAACCTTTAATTCCAAAGTAACCCCTAATTCCTTAGTAGATTTAAGATTAGAATTAAGCATTACCGTATAGAAATTCTCTTGTAAATTATTGCTTTGCAACTAATTTAATTGGTTTCATGACCTGCACCTATGTCTAGACTACAAATTCATGAATTTCTCATCTCAAGCATTCGTAAAGTCCACTTCCGTTTCAAAATACAAATCGTAGAACATTTTAATGTTGATCAAGCAATAAAAAGCATTAAGCACAGAGATGAGAAAAACAATTCAATAAACTCATTCATATAACTAGAAATCAAATCAGAAAAATAAGGGTTTCATCTGGTTACACTCATCCCTAACAAATAGGGTTTAGTTACTCATGACAGAGATACAAAAGATAAGGATTAAAGAAGAATTACAAGAATGATTCATGGATGATTCTTGATAAAACTGCTTCAATGGCGTTAGAAACGACCGTCTTTGAGTTTCTATGCTAGGGCACAAGTCTCCCAACTTCCCAATAGTCAAAAAGATCATAAAACAGTAAAAATATCTGTTTTTATGGTTGCTGGTGCGGGTATCGCGCCCCAAGCGCGCTTGGATGCGCTTGGGCGCGTTTCAACAGTGGCGAATGCTGAGAAATGCGCTTGGCTTGCGCTTGGGCGCGCTCCAGCGCTCAGCATCTGCTATCTGGCGTATATTGCATTTTTCTCCTCTTTCGAGTCTGAATTTGGTTCCGGTGTCTTCATGAAAGTTGTAGCTATGGATCCTAGCTTTCATTTGCATTTGGTTTGACTCCAATTGGACATCTACAACACCAGATATGGCTGAAATACTCTACATGTGTCATGTTGATTTCTCACCAAAATTCAGCACTGCACCAAAACGCAACGCAATGTAAAATTACGAAAAATTCCTACTTAATCACTAAAATAAAACATAAAACATTAAATTTAACTCAAGGAACAAAAATCAACAAAATATATCAAATAAATCCTTAATTTAACTAAT
>NC_021164.2:17779053-17822516 GCF_000331145.2 Cicer arietinum | reverse complement strand
TGAAGTTGAGTAATCTTCTCTTTCACACTCACCAAACCTTGGGTTTCTAATCTTGAAGAAAGGAAGCAAAGAAAAACGAAAATGGAGGAGAAGGAGGGAGAAGCTTCGCGTGACAGAGGAAGGAGAAGGAGTTTTGCTTTTTCTTTCCTTTCTTCCTTTTTCCTTCTTTCCTTTTTATATCCTTTTCTTTTCTTTTCCTTTTCTTTCCAAACAAATTGATATATATATATATATATATATAAATATATTAATTACTTTTAACAAATATCTCAAAATATCTAGATATTTGTTAAATTACCATTTCACCCGCAACGCATAAAATTCTCCGTAAACGATTCACCGCACTTAATTTAATTTATTTATCGACGAGTAATTCTAAACGGCATCAAAATATCTTTTTGATCATATAAACTCCAAAATATTATTAACTTTGGCTAAAAAGCCTCCGAGCCAAAATCCAAATTACGCAAAAATACATAAAGTGTACTTTAAAATTATGGGTCTTACATTATCAGTGGTACATAGGAGTGTAAGCGGGTTGGATTGGACCGGTTTTGACAAAATCCAAAGCCCGACCTGATTAAGAACGGGTTGAGTTGGATTGGTGGGTTATACATAAATAACAACCTGTTTTTTATTTTAACGAAAAATATATTGAGGCTGCATACACTTTTCCACAATACTTACATGTACTTGCATAATTTTTCTTATTAAAATGTAATCAAACACTAGAAGAGGCTTTACTAGGTTTTCTTTTGGTTACCTCGTTTCTTTGAGTTGGCGGCAATGATATGAGGCCTAAATTTTGTGCTTGTTGTGATGAAGTTTGTTGTGCTTGTGGAACAAATTGATTAAGAGCTTCTTGTACTTGTTCCATCTGTCTCAAATATGTGCAATAATGTAGTTCAAAAATTTCAAAGGTAAAAGTAAAAGTAAGAGAAAACAACTAGGACTGCTACTTGGTCCACCTTATTACTTTCATCATTGGACATAACTCACCAACCATTTTAGTATACTAAGCTACCATAATTTTTTAATAGTAGTGCTTCATTTGTTTATTTTTAGAGTACTTACTGTTTTCAAATACAATACTAAAAAATGTGTTTAATAGATTCAAATGTAAAAAAATGAAACTAAATTCATCATAAGCATAACCTTTTGCATAAGCATCTTTTTTGCTCATAAATAATATTTAACTCAAAAAATTTGTATTTAATAAATGTAAAAAAATTTAAACTAAATTCATCATGAGCATAAGCTTTCAGTTCATACCTTCATTATGCAAAAGTATAACAAAATGGTGGACGCATATATGGAACATAAGAAGAATGTAGATGAAAGCTGCTAAAAATTTGAAGAAGAAGAAAAGTAATGAAACCCTATTAGGCTACCAAACAAATTTTTTTTTAAAAATTATAACTAGTTATCGGGTGGGTCTACGGGTCGACGGATTCCAATTGTTGACCCCATTACCTGAATCAAATATAAGCAGATTTGGACGAGTTGGGTCGGGTTGGACCCAAAAGTGATCGGGTATGGATAAAAATTGGGCTGGGTTGGGTGATCGGGTTGGAGGGTCGACTCGCACCGATGTACAACCCTTGACACATATATACTTAAATATAAGCAGATTTGGACAAGTTGGGTCGGGTTGGATCCAAAAGTGGTCGGGTATGGATAAAAATTAGGCTGGGTTGAGTGACCGAGTTGGAGGGTCGACCCGCACCTAGGGATGACAATGGGTAGGGTTTGGGTAGGGTACTATAGTATACGTCCCCATACCTGCGATTTAAAAAAATACCCATACCCGTACCCGTACCCTCTTGGGTATCAACTTTAATAACCGTACCGTTACCCTCTAGGTACTTAAGTACTCGTACCCATACCTGTTACCCACACTTTAACTAAAAAAAATCGATAAATAAATGATATTATTGTGATTAAATTTAAAAATTATTCAAATATCTTAAATCCAATAATAAAATATTATAAACCAAAATATTTTCTAACTCAAAACATTTCAAATGAACACTGGTTACAATGCATATTTAAATATCCATAATAATATTTTGTGAAGTTGCAAGTCATACGACAATATTATCTGAGATCATTGATACAAAGTTGCAAGTATAATTATAAAGTCACGATTAATAAGATATAACTATTAGTTATAAAATCACAATTATTTACCTATTTATCATAATCAGATTCTAAAAAAATTTGCAAACTTTTATGTTTCAATTATAAATATTGTAATGGTCCAATGATATTAATAGATGTTAAAACATAAAAAAAAATTAATTAAACTAAACACTAATATAATAAATAAATAAACAAATAAATACTGTATTTATATAAGTGCGGGTGCGAGGCGGGGTGGGTACTATAGTACCCGTCTCCGCACCCATACCCACTTAATTTTGCGGGTAATTATCCGTCCCCATGCCCATACCCATTATGCGGGTTTTTACCCTACCCATTGTGGGTTTTTTTTTGCGGGTACCTATTGGGTATGGGTCTAATTGCCATCCCTACCCGCACCGATGTACAACCCTTGACACATATATACTTATTAGAGCATCTCCAATGGTGAAATGGGTTCATTAAATATGGCCCACTGTGCCACATCATCTTAAAGCAACTCATTCATATTTTACTCCAATTTAAAATATTAAATTAAATATTTCAATTAATATTATTATACATTATTTTAATTTTAATTTAAAATAAAATTGCACTTACATTTTTACAACAATAATAAAAATTAAATGTTAAATACATGACATAAATAATTAAAAATGGTAAAAGTAAATTAATAAAAAAAAATAACGATCATAAATTTATGATTATTAAACATTAAAGTATTGTCCCTTCCCGAAGGAACCATGATGACAACTTGACACAACTCCAACAGTAAACTTGTCAAAAACTGAATTTTACTTAAAATTTATTTAGCAAATCATTTGATATGCTCTTATAGTTCCTAAAAGAACAAGCGTATCAACCATGATTTTATATAAGTTTAATTATTAAAGACCTAGTTAGCAATGATAACATATTTCACTTAAAATAACAACAATCTAAAATTAATAGTTTTTTTTAAACAAAATGAATATATTTGATATCAATAATTTAAATAAATTAAGTCAAACACATGATAAATTATCACACACAACAAACACACACAACAAACACACACATAACAGTAATTTATCATAATAGTATTATATTTATAATATATTAATTAATAAGAAATTTGAAGTGTTACATGGTGTCTAAACGTTCGACAGCTCTTAAAAGAAATATTTCATTAGATTAAATTAGTAGATTATGAATAAATAGACATAATATCTATATATATTTTTATTTCAGAATTAATTATTAAAAATCTAATTTGGATGATTTTAAACTGTTTACGACTTTTATTGTATAGTTTTATATTTAAGATGTTATTAAGTTATTTTTTTTCAAACATTTAATTATATATTGTCAACTCTCTTTTCTATTTATTTATTTTTTTAATATGTTTTTTTGTCAATGTTCAATCATTAAGCCCACATATAACTAGATGTCACACTTCGCCACAATATTCCCTACTTTTTCTCTCTATTTGCTTCAAATAATTAATAATAAGTTATTTCTTACCCTTAAATTGGAAGCATATGTCTTCCTTAAATTTCCACACATCTTACCCAATACCTTAAGTCATCATGTAAAACTACTCAGTTACGTCATTGATCACTATTAATAATCGCCAACATTAGAAAGATAATTTACTTGCATTTCTTGACTCCGAGAATTGTTTCTCATTGCTTTTTTGTCTCTCCTTGCCTCTTTCTTCTCCTCGGCCTATAAAATTTCCCTTCTCTCTTGAGCACCCATGTGCGCTAGTTGCTTCATCTTTAAAATTCTCTAGTAATTTTTTTCTTATTTTTGAAATCTGTGGTGTGTGTTTGGTTGAAGGGGTTCGGAGGAGAAGAAATATTTTAAAATAAATGTGTTTTATTTAACTTATAAAAGGGGAATGGAGAGGAGAGACACGAAAAATCTCTCATAAAATGTTTTTTTGCTTTCCTTCCATTTTAGAAAATTTGAAGGGGAAGGAGATGAACTCATTATAACTAAAAAAACATTAAAAAATTTCTGCTCCACTAGAATCAAATACAAAATCATTAAAATTATTTATTTTGATTTTTATACTAATGATTTATTTTATTTTAGTCTATTATTTTTTAATATAACATTTTTATTTTTGAGTTTCCAATTTAAAATTTTTATTAAATTATATGATTTTATTTTTTATTTTCGAATTACTTATCTAAACATTAATTTTTCAATAAAATTAATTTTATTTTTTTTTATTTCAACTGGATATTTTTTACTAATTTTTTTTTTATTTAAGTTCATTATTTTTCAACATAATTTATTTATTTTCTAATTTCTATTTCTAAAATAAAATTTTATTATTCATTTCTTTGAATTTTAGTGGTGGTTGTTTTAAATTTTAATGGAAAAATATATTAAAAAAAATACTCAAGTCTACTTTGTTTCTATCTATTAAACATTTTATTTATTTATTAATTTATTTTGATTTTTTAACATTTTTAATTAATTGCTTATTTTATTAAGAATTAATTAGCTAGAAAAATTATCTCAACAACCTTCCTATATCTGTCTTGAATTTATCCCTCATTTTACTCGTTTGTGTACCATTTGAATGCAAAACTGGATTTTTAGTTTTTATTTTTACATTTGTGTATTTATGATGTTCTAAGTGCGAAATCCGATGCATTGTATTGAGCGACAATGTTAAAAAATCTAGGTTGATTGAGGGAAGTTGTTATAGAGATGTTAAATATCTCAACTATTCCTTTTTATGCGTTGATTATCTCACACAATATGAATATATTTGTAAAGCTTATTAGGGGGACTCACATTTGATTGATATATTTGTTGGCTATTTATTGATTATTTGTTATAATTTCGTGCTTTCATTAGATAATGTTGAAAATAATGATGATTTTAATGGAAATTTATCGGAAATAATGATGACATTTATCAGAGTTAGTGTTATTGTGAATTGAAAAATAAAAAAGTCTCACATAGGAGGGATATCACACACTAGTAGGGTATATAAGGTGGAGGTATGGTACTCGGGACGTGCCCCAAGGGGTACCCCAATTTTGTGAAGGAGGGAGAACACAAGTAAAATTGACCACCACACGTGCCGCTGTCCGACCCGACCCGACCTGGGCCTTGGCTACGTGGTGTATTATTTTTTAGCATATGAAATTATTTATTTATTTAATTAAATGAATGCTTGCGTTTTCTTTTTTTAATTGATACGTTAATTACGTAAATGCCCTCAACCGAGTCAACATTCAACATCTGATCCAGTCAGTTCCTTGCCCTCCGATTTCGCACTTCAATTTTGTTGGTCAAAACCCTAATTACTGATCTCGCGTATCTGTTATTTCCCGGTCAAAAACCTAAGTCAAGTATGAGGGAATGTTCTGTGGTCAAACAGTACGTGGCATACGTTTGTGGTCAAATCCTACATATCAGAGCACACGTTTAGTGAATCATACCTAATGAATCGCACCTTTATCTCTGATCCAGTTACGAAATTCCTCTATAAATACAGTGCTCTCCTCAGTTGAAAAGACACACCAAAAACTCTTCGTATCTGAGGTTTTTCTCTATTCTCCCATTTTCTTACTCACTTCTTTTATTTCTTTTGAATGGTCTTAATGCCATATTACAACTGGTAGTCATTCGACTTCCATATTTGAGAGTGTAATTCTAAAACGGTTTTCTACAGTGTAGTAGAAACCTGATACAATGATCTGAGTTATTTTATCTTGGGAACTTCGTGGTTGATAGTCTGCCTTGCACAATTTGGGCAGTGCCTTGAAACGTCTTAAAGAGAGCGACCTAGTCCGCGACTCAACCCAGTAATGTTGTCGATGGCATAAATTATTTTTTCAAAGTTTTTCGAAATTCAAAAATACCAATTTTAAGACGTTTCCATACTGCCATGTCTACTGACGAAATTACTGGGACATGATCACCTGCTTCTGACTACAACAAACCATTTCAGTTTGAGGGAAGCCACTTCAAACGATGGCAACAAAAGATGTTATTTTTTCTAACCACGAAAAAGCTTGCCAACGTTCTAAAGGATGAAATTCCTGTTGTTCCAGAAAAAGATGACCAAACAGAAAAGGATAAGAAAGCTTTTGAATTAACCTAATGGGAAAATAATGATTACTTATGTAAGAATTATATTCTCAATGGACTTGCTGATGATCTGTATGATTACTACAGTTCCAAAAACAAAACTGCTAAACAGATTTGGGATGCTCTTAAGAAGAAATATCATACTGAGGAAGCTAGAGTCAAAAAAGTATGTTGTTAGCCGCTACCTCAAATATCAAATGACAGATGAAAAATCAGTGGAAGCTCAATATCATGAAATCCATAAAATTGCTCACGAGATTATCTCTGAAGGTATGTCCTTAGATGAACAATTTCAAATTGCTGTTATTATTAACAAACTGCCCCCTGCTTGGAAAGATTTTAAAAATTCTCTCAAGCATAAAATGAAAGAATTCTCCCTAGAAAGTTTGATTACCCGACTTAGAATTGAGGAGGAATCCCGAAAGCAAGACCATAAAGATGAAGTTCTTCTTGTGGCAAATAACAAGAAAAAGAAATTCATTGGAGCTGTTCTAAAGCCAAACGACAAACAACTAAAGAATTAGAATCGCACTTTAAAAACCAACAACAAGAATGGGAACCCTCCAAAGGTCCCAATTATAAGGCAGCAACCACCTCCTGGAAATGGCTCTCGCTCACCTTTTCTCTGTTTTTATTGTGGGAAAAAGGGTCATATGGCACACAAGTGTAGAAGCAAGCATGGCCCTTCTAATCATGCTAACCTGACAGAAGATCAATCATTGCTATGGTAATTGAAATCAACCTTGTTGGTGGATCAGATGGATGGTGGATAGATACTGGCGCCTCACGCCATGTCTGTTATGATCGTGCTATGTTTAAAACATACACTGCTGCTAAAGATAAGAAAGTGTTGTTGGGAGATTCCCACACCACTAATGTTGCTGGTATTGGAGATGTGGAACTAATATTCACATATGGAAATACCTTAATTCTGAAGGATGCCATGCACACTCCAGAAATAAGGAAGAATTTGGTTTCTGGGTTTCTTCTCAATAAGGCAGGGTTTACTCAGTCTATAGGGGCAATTTGTACACCATTTCTAAAAATGGTATTTTTGTTGGGAAAGGGTACACCACTGATGGCATGTTTAAATTAAATGTTGAATTCAATAAGATGTCTCCTTCTGCTTACATGTTGTGTGATTTTAATATTTGGCATGATAGACTATGTCATATGAACAAACCCGTAATTTCAAACTTAAGTAACCTAGGTTTAATTCCAAAGTTATCTTTAAAGGATTTGGAAAAATGTGATTTTTCCAGTCAAGCTAAAATAACTAAGAGTTAACATAAAACAGTAGTTAGAGAATCTAAACCTTTAGACTTAATACACTCTGATATATGTGAACTAGATGGGACGTTAACCATAAATGGAAAACGTTATTTCATCACTTTTATTGACGATTTCTCTGATTACACTGTTGTATATCTAATGAAAAATAAAAGTGAAGCGCTTGACATGTTTAAGATCTTTGTAACTGAAATTGAAAATCAATTTAGTAAAAAGATTAAGAGGTTTCGTAGTGATAGAGGAACAAATTATGATTCTAGTTTATTCAATGAGTTTTATAAAACCCAAGGAATTATACATGAAACTACTGCACCATATTCACCTGAAATGAATGGTAAAGCTGAAAGAAAGAATATAACTCTTACTGAACTAGTTGTTGCTATTATGCTTAACTCTGGTGCTGCATCTCACTGGTGGGGCAAAATTATTTTGACTGTTTGCTATGTTTTGAATAGAGTACCTAAATCTAAAAACAAAACATCTCCTTATGAGATAATGAAGAAAAGACAACATAACTTGTCTTATCTTCGAACATGGGGTTGTCTGGCTTATGTCAAAATCCCCGATCCCAAGCGAATTAAACTCCCTAGTAGAGCCTATGAATGTGTATTCATTGTGTATGTAATAAACATTAAAGCATATAGGTTTTATGACCTAAATGCAAAAGTAATCATAGAATCAAATGATGTTGACTTCTACGAAAATAAATTCCCTTTCAAATCAAGAAATAGTGGGGGCAGCGAACCTAGTCAATTTCCTGTGACAAGAAGCACTGAAAGCAACAACCAAGACGAAATAGAAACTCGAAGAAGTAAGAGAGTTAGAGTTGCTAAAGTTTATGGGCCCAAATATATGGCCTATAACTTAGAAGAGGATCCTGCAAATCTAAAAGAAGCTTTGTCATCATTAGATGCAAATTTATGGCAAGAAGCTATAAACGATGAAATGGATTCTCTAGAGTCTAACAAGACCTGGGATTTAGTAGACTTGCCTCCCGGTTGCAAACCAATAGGTTGCAAATGGATCTTGAAAAAGAAACTAAAACCCGATGGAACTGTTGATAAATACAAGGCATGCCTTGTAGCCAAAGGTTTTAGATAAAGAGAAAATATAGATTTCTTCGACACTTTTTCAGCAATTACTAGAATAACATCCATTAGGGTGCTCATATCACTTGTGGCTATTAATAACCCGGTGATACACCAGATGGATGTTAAAACAACTTTTTTAAATGGTGACCTGGAAGAAGAAATTCATATGGAACAATCTGAAGGTTTTGTAATTCATGGACAAGAAGACAAGGTTTGTAAGTTAGATAAGTCTCTGTATGGTCTTAAACAAGCTCCTAAGCAATGTCATGAAAAATTTGAAAACTTGATTATATCGAATGAGTTTAAAGTGAATGAAAGTGACAAATGTATTTATTACAAATTTGAAAATGGCATTTGTACTATCACATGTCTCTATGTAGACGACTTACTCATATTTGGTACAAACATTCATGCTGTAAATAATGTGAAATCTTTGTTGAGTAATAACTTTGATATGAAAGACCTCAGAGAAGCAAATGTAATCCTTGGAATCAAGATTACTAGGTCAGAAAAGGGAATTTTTTTGGATTAATCTCACTATGTTGAAAAGGTCCTAAAGAAATATAATTACTTTGACTGTATACCTTCTTGCACACCATATGATCCAAGTGTGAAACTTTTCAAGAACACTGGTGAAGGTGTTAGATAAACTGAATATGCGAGCATCATTGGCAGCCTCAGGTAGGCCACTGATTGTACTAGACTCGACATCGCCTACATCGTGGGATTGTTGTGCAGGTTTACTAGTAGACCTAGTATGGAGCATTGGCACACTATTGAAAGAGTCATAAGATACCTTAAAAGGACCATGAGTCTCAGATTACATTATCAAAGGTTTCCTGCCGTACTTCAAGGATACAACGATGCTGATTGGAACACCTTACCAGATGACTCCAAAGCAACCAGTGGTTGAGATGCTTGCTAGTAGAGATCCCTTTGTGGAAAAAACCTCTACCAGCTGTGTTGATCCACTGCGATAGTACCACGGCTATTTCAAAAATTGAGAATTGTTATTACAACGGTAAGAGACGAAAAATACATTGTAAGCACAACACCGTTAGAGAATTACTTTCTAAAGGAGCTATTATAGTGGATCATGTACGCACTGATAATAATTAAGCTGATCCTTTGATGAAAGGATTAGCTAGAGAGAAAGTCCTAAATACATCCAAAAGGATTGGACTATTGGCTATATACAAATGAGTCACTTATGATGGTAATCCGACCTAAAAGACTGGAGATCTCAAGAATTAGGTTCAATGGGTAATAACAAGTCATAGTGATAAGAAATGAACATGCTAAATTACATATGAAAGAAGCATGATTCCTGAAGCGATAAAAAGGATGAGATAATAGAAACTCTTAATGAGATCTATACTCTATGTGAAGTGGAGTACCTAGCTACATGAGTACTCTTGATAGACTCACCTATGTGAATATGAAAGTGGGGCCGCTTCCTTGGAATTTCGAGGCAGAATTCCTAGAGCATTCTCTATACTGGAATACATGTGCATGACCATAAATGCATGGCTTTTGAGAATACACCCAAATGAAAAGGTTGTGTGTGGGTTTGATGTCTAAGATAGAGTTCAAGACTACGAGTCACTCTTGTTGAATCTGAATCTTACTTGTTATGCAAAGGTTCAAGTCAAGAGACACCTTTCTTTATGCACAATCTTATAGAAGCGTTTGATGCTATTTCAAAAACCTTTTGTTTAAATTTAAGTGGGGGATTGTTGGAAACAATGATGACTTTAATGGAAATTTTTTGGAAATAATGATGACATTTATGAGAGCTAGTGTTGTTGTTAATTGAAAAATATGGAAGTCCCACATAGGAGGGATATCACACACTAGTAGGGTATATAAGGTAGAGGTATGGTACTTGGGGTGTGCCCCAAGGGGTACCCAATTTTGTGAAGGAGGGAGAACGCAAGCAAAATTGACCACTAGACACGGGCGCTGCCGCCGCTGTTCGTCCGATCGGCTCAGCTCTTCTGGGCCCGTGCCTGGGCTTTGGCTTTGGCTACGTGGTGTATTATTTTTTAGCATATGAAAATTATTTATTTATTTAATTAAATGAATGCTTGCGTTTTCTTTTTTTAATTGATACGTTAATTACGTAACTATCCTCCACCGAGTCAACATTCAACATCTGATCCAGTCAATTCCTTGCCCCTCGATTTCGCGCTTCAGTTTTGTTGGTCAAAACCCTAATTACTGATCTCGTGTATCTGTTATTGCCCAGTCAAAAACCTAAGTCAAGTTTGAGGGCATGTTTTGTGGTCAAACATTAAGTGACAAACGTTTTGGTAGTCAAACAAATCGTGGCACACGTTTCTGTGGTCGAATCCTACATATCAGAGCACACATTTAGTGAATCATACCTAATGGATCACACATTTATCTCTGATCCAGTGCTCTCCTCTATTGAAAAGACACACCAAAAGCTCTCTGTATATGAGGCTTTTCTCTATTCTCCCATTTTCTTACTCACTTATTTTATTTCTTTTGAATGGTCTTAGTGCCATATTACGACTAGTAGTCATCCGACTGCCATATTTGAGGGTGTAATTCTAGAACTGTTTTCTATAGTGCAGTAGAAGTCCGATACAGTAATCTGGACTGTTTTATCATGGGGACTTCGTTGTTGATAGTCTGTCTTGCACAATTTGGGCAGTGCCTCGAAACGTCTTAAAGAGAGCGACCTAGTACGTGACTCAACCCAGTAATATTGTTGGTGGCATAAATTATTTTTTTAAATTTTTCGAAATTCAAAAATAACAGAAAAGGAGTAAGATAAGCACATATATTTGTACGGGTAGTGAGAGACTCCTCTGCACATTGTGAGGAGAATATGTAAATCAACTTCTATAATATGTATGTGAAAACCCAAATATTTTAAATATTTTGTTATAACAATATTACAATTGACTAAGTTTAAATTTCATAAATATATTTATAAAATAATCTTACGAATTTACACTTATATTCTATAACGTACATGAAATAACTTTTTCAAAATATTTAATTCTATGTTTTTTTGGGTAATATTTTGAACTTAATAAAAATTAGAGTATTAAACACACCTTATAAAAATTCAAAAACTAATAATTAATGTTGATATTTTTGAAGGTCAATAAATCCAAACCAATTATTTTAATCTATAAATTCAAAAACTAATAATTAATGTTGATATTTCTGAAGGTCAATAAATCCAAACCAATTATTTTAATCTATGGTTGATTGTATTTCAGTTAAAGAGAGCCTTTTGGCTCAAAAGTCTAGAATTAAATGACCATGTTAATTCAAATAGAAGGGTGTACTCAGATCGAAGCTTTCAATGCGGGAAATTTGTGGTTGAAGGAGGTAAATGACGTGAAATATGAGGTTAAAAGTCATTTGCATGAGGCGTTTCGGGAGGAGGATTATAATAGGCCGACGCTGGAAGATATTTATTGTAATCAGCTATCTAATCTTGATAACGAGAGCATATGTGTTGTGTTCACCTTAAAAGGAAGTAAAACAGAAAAGTCTAAGCCCGAAAGGTTTTAACTTGAATTTCTTTAAAACATGTTGGGATGTTGTTAAAGAAGATCTTTTAGCTTACACGATTGTGATTGTGTTCATTGATGATATCTTCGTTTATTCCAAGAGTAAAGAAGAACACGAGCAACATTTGAGGTTAGTTTTATAAACTTTAAGAGATAAGAAATTATATGTCAAATTCTCTAAATGTGAGTTTTGGCTGGACAGTGTGGCACTAGTAGGTCATGTTGTGTCTAAGAATGGAATAAGTGTTGATCCAAGTAAGGTGGAAGCAATGCATAATTGGCTCATACCCACCACAATAGGAGATTTAGAGTTTCCTTGGTTTAGCTGGTTATTATCGACGTTATGTGAATGATTTCTCTAAAATCACATCTTTGTTGACTAGGTTGACCTAGAAAAATGTTGAGTTTCGATGGACTGATGCATATGAGGGGAGCTTTCAAAAATTAAAGGAGTGTTTGACATCACCTATTTTGAGATTACCCCTAGGTGGTGAAAGTTATGCAGTTTATTGTGATATTTCTAGAGTTGTCTCAGTTGTGTCCTTATGTAACAAGGTAAGGTTATTGCCTATGCATTTAGACTCAAGAGACATGAGGTAAACTATCCCACGCTTGATTTTGAAATGGGTTTAGTGATCTTCGCTCTTAAGATTTGGAGGCATTATCTATATGGTGAAACTTGTGAGATTTATACCGATCATAAAAATCTTAAGTGTTGGAACCAAGTTGATTTGAAGAAATATGCTCCTCACTTGTTTTGATGATAACAAAATCGTTTGTGGGAACAATTTAATGCTCTAACATTTTGATTAAGTGCGTGTAACACCCCGATTTTTGACAGCGCGAGTGTATTTTTTTTTAAAACAAAACAAAGAAATAAAACAAATAAATACTTTTGGATAAATATTTTAGTCGTAACATAACGACAAAGTCAATAAATATTTACAAGCAGAAGAATAATTTTTGAAATAAAAATCCAAAGTGTTCGAACATCAAAATACACCGGGGCTATGAGGCTTATCAGACATAGCTCATACCCCTGGGGTATTCTCGGCAGACCTGTACAAAAGCACTGCCCCAAGAATTTTAACTCCCCCATCACGTCACATCAAAAAGTGGTACATGGACCCATCAAAATAAAAGTCATCAATTAGTTTAAGCATAGATACAATCTTCCAAAATAAAATAAATACAATCACGAAAGAAACTCATATACTCCTTATACAACCACCTAATCTGATCATGCTACAAAACTACACAACCCGGGTGATCTCCACGCTCCCGGCAAGATCCTCCTGACACAACTTCGGTCAGGTATGACTAACTACTTTTCCATCTCCAGGGTACTAACCGGTAGGATGATCCTGGTTCTTATCTGAGGGCAAAGCCCAGATTTCCACAATAATTGTAAAGGTCACCAACCGAAATTAACAAATATCACATAGCAAAATTCTTATATTTTCAAATGCTCAAAAGAACCTTTCGTCTTAGGATATTCCTCGAAAGGGTTTTCATATGTCCAAAAATGCATAAACAATGTTGAAAAATGAAGTTTGGACAACCTGCATTGTCGTAGCCGAATACAATTGAGAAAATGCAGATTTTCAATTCTAAAATGGCTCTGAATCAATCAACACTTCAAACATTAATATTATCAATTATGAACACATAATTAACACCAAATTAATCTCCACAAATTCACACCTCAATCACACATCGAATATTCATTAAATCAATTATGAACACATAAATACATCAAAACTTAATCAACCCAACTTCACACCTCAAAGCAATTACGACAAATCACAACAACAACCGAATATGTATATACAATCATCATAGTATAACAAACATGACTTGCGTGCCAAACACCCTAATGCAATGCGTATATGCCAAAATGCATGATTCCGGAATTCCAAACCAAAATCCTCCTCAAAGGGCGTAAATCATAATTGTACAGCCTCTCACAGACCAGTACTAATTACCAAGGTGCAATCTCTCACGGATCAGCACGATTTACTAGCGTGCAGTCTCTCACAGACCAACACGACATACAAGAGTGCAGTCGCTCACAGACCAACACAATTTACTAGTGTGCAGTCTCTCACAGACTAGCACGATTTTCTAGAGTGCAATCGCTCACAGATCAGCACATTCTAGAGTGCAATCTCTCACAGATCAGCACGACGCGACAATCCCCGCAAGGATAAGATGAACCAACAATTCACATGACATCATCCTGTGGCCCATCATGGTCACCACTATCACCATGGCCCCATCGCGGTCACCATGTACTATGAAATGCATGAGCATACTCTAACTCTTTTCACCATAATCATTAAGTAAATGCAGCTATTAAAAGATTCCCATTTTTAATACTCATTTAACACTAATGATTTTCCAAACACAACACAGACCATGCTCAAACATATTTATTCACACCAATTAAAATTTCCACAACCACACATAAATCACAACTCCAAATTCCATTCACACCTAAATTGAATTAAATTCATTTTCCACGAAGTCACACATAAATTTCTTTTCAAAAATTCATAATATTAATTATGAACACATCAATTTCACCAAACATGAATCACCAAAATTTCCAAACATTAATCACCCATATTCAATCTCCAAAATTTTCAACCATAAATCACCACAACAACATTAATATATCAGAGTTCTCCCCACTGCTAACTCGGTGCCAACGGTCTCGATTCATTTTCGAGACTCAAGGAGCTAACTACATAAACATAAATATTTATAACAATTTGTTCACAATAAAATTAATTCACACACAACAAAATTCTTAAAATTAAATCTTTTTCACACACCAAACTTTTAAAACCAAATAATCTATATTATTTACTTAAAACTAAATTAAATAAGTATTGTCCAAATTTCACATACACACACTCGACTATTAAAGCACCAAAATTTTTGAGTTAATAAAATACTCTAAACTTTTTTTTTCTTTTTAAATTCAATCAAAAAGTAATTAAAAGAGTAATATTTTAAACTCTAACCATTTTTAATTTCAATCTATCTTTTTGCTCAAACTCTTCAGCTTAGTTAAAATTTGAACTTTTTCACAACTTTAACAACGCTAATTTTTTTGTAAAATTTCAATTTCAGATCAAACTCATTTATTTGAAAATAACTCATTGCGTAACTCAAACTCATCTAATTTAATTAATTCAATTCCACAAAATCCACACCTAAATCACATCTCAAAAATTCATAATAATAATTATGAACATATAAATCAAACCAAATATGGATCACCACAAACCACACCTCAAAACACACCAAAAACAAATCCCACTAGTTCCCACATAAACGAATTAAATTCATTTTCAACAAATTCACACATCAAATTTCTTTTCCACAAAATCACAAATAATGTCATAAATGCAAACTAAAAGTTTGGAAGGAGCCCTTACCTTAACGGTAGCTTTAACAAGCGATTACGGCACCGCGATTAATTCCGATAAAATTTTAGTTCACGTCATCATTTCTAAAGTTGGCTCACTAGCACCGTAGCGTGGAGAGGAGCAACTTTCTCTTCTGTCACTTCTCGAAAGGAAGCTTAGAAGTCGAAGAAAACTAATAGTTTGTGTTGGTGGGTTTTTGAAAAAAGCCACACTTTGCTTGTTTTGTTTTTGAAATAGAAGAGGAGGAGAAAGAAAGAAGATGGAAGGCGGACGTGAAAGGCTACAGGGCAAAATGTTCTCTTCCTTTCTTTGCTTTTTATACACACGTATATAATAATAATAATAATAATAATAATAATAATAATAATAATAATAATAATAATAATAATAATAATAATATATCTAAACAAATATCTAGATATTTACAAATATCTAGATATTTTTATAAAAATCATCATTATGCCTGTCACCTCACATCACATCACAAGTCACATTTTTCGAAAAATATCTACTCTCGCCGTAATTCAATGGGCAGATGAATTTTTCTGAAAAATGCTGCATCTCAGAAATTTTTTTCTTCGACAAAAGATTCACCATAATTAAATAAAATTATTCATCGACAAATAATTTTAATCGGGTCTCCAAAAAGATAGTTTTAGCATTTAACTCACAAAATGCCATAAAATTGGCTAAAAAACCTAAAAATTCAACACAAAATTCCCCAAAATACATAAATTAGAATTTAAAATTAAGGGTCTTACAGTGCGCAAGTTCAAATCAAGTGTTTGTTTAATAGATTCTTATTGTATCCTCTGATAATTGGACGAAGATAAAGACACAACACGACTTCGCCACACTTTGTTTCTCTAAGTCTGATAAACGAACAACATTGTGTAACGTTGTGTCCCAGTTGCTCCTGGAAACACAAGCAATGTCGTAGGTAAATTGCCTCTGTTGAACTTAATATGTATTTTGTTCCTCTGCCCCTGATACACAAGAATGGCAAGAAATAATCTATCTCTGCCTCTGATAAGCAATAATCTGTCTCATCCTCTGATAAGTGTGACAACCAAATAACTGCCTCTGCCTATGATAACCACTTCAAGCGTATGATCGTCTGACTCTAAATTATTACGTATCCAATTTGAAAAAGTCAACGCTCCAAAGAAGACAAAGCAATTGCACATCCTCTGATGAACATCCCAAATCTGCTAAATTATCTAAAGATCGTAATACATGCTTTGACCATCGTATCCTCTGCTAACCAAATGTTATAAAACTAGATAAATTGAATCATTACAAGATCAATTTTTGGAAACTTTCTTTAGCAAATAAATTCCACAAAGATACGATAAGAAACTTCATGAATTGTGTTGATTTCTTGCAATCAGGACAACAACCAAAAACCCTAATCGTTCTTTATAAAAGGAAAATGTTGTTGTAGATGCTTTGAGTAAGAAATCCATGGGTAGTCTTGCTCATATAGAAGAAGTAAATAGGTCAATAGTTAAATAATTTCAAGAAATTGTTGAAAGTGGAATTCAATTTGAACTTGATCATTTAAGGTCATTTTTAGCCCATGTACAAATATGTCCAACCAAAGTTGATGATATGAAGGAAGTTTAAAGCCAAGACTTAGAAATGGTGAATATGGTAAATAATGTTTTGAATTATAAAATTTAAGACTTTTATGTTGATTATGATGATGTTTTGAGGTTGAAGTCACGAGTGTGTGTTCCAAATGTAGGTGGCTTAAGAAGGAAAATTTTAGAGGAGGCTCATCATTCTTCTTATACTATTCACACAGGTTCTAATAAATATGTATCAAGACTAAAGATAATTGTATTGGTGGGAATGGATGAAGAGAGACATAACAAATTTTGTGTCTAAGTGCTCAGTGCGTCAACAAGTAAAGATTGAGCATCAAAACCCTGCAGAATTACTTCAACCTATTGAAATACTCGAATGGAAGTGGGAAGGCATTGTTGAGACATAATCTCAATTTAATGTTTTGATGAAAACAAACAAAAAGTTAATTATGAATGTTAATTATGATTCTAAATGTTATGTTAATTTAACTTGTGCTTTTGAGTGTATAAATTTAAAGATAGTATTTAAACAAAACAAAGATATCATCATAAAAAGGCGAGAAACTAAATAGACAAGAAAATAGAACATTCTTAACAAAATCTAGAAAAAGGAGAATGTTCTCCAATTTCAAGAATGATCATCACAGCTCCAAGATCAATCAATCTCCACTAGTTAAAAGAAGTTTTAGCATCTGGATTTTACATCAATATCATCAACACTTGGCAAGGAACAAATTGAGATAATCAGATTCAAAGAAACTACTCGAATCACAAAGAGAGAAGATCACAAATTAGCAAAACCAGACAGATCTGAAAATTCTCCAGCTTGACTGCCAAGAACGAAGATCATTCTAGACAACAGTCTGAAAAACAAAGAATGTTCTGGTTTTGACAACATTAATCCAAGAACATTCTGGTTTACAAAGAACAAAGTCTTCATTAATTTAAGATTGATTTGGGCTACGAAAATACATCAATCTACATTGCAAATCACCAGTATTCATTACAAAGGAACATAATTATATACTCAAGATCATTTTGGACAGATTCTTTCCATAAGATCAACAAAAAGAAAAATAATGCATCAAGAAAAAAAAAAACAAGACTACTCCTCAAAGTTGATGGATAAAGTAAGCAAGTACAAACTGGACATAAATGATAAAGTCCTTGCATCACTGACACACGTACATAATAAAAAATCTTGGCACGCAACAACTGTCAGAATTGTCAAAATCCAGCAATCACTCAAAACAAAAACGAAGAACGTTCTCCATTTTCACAGCTATGGAAGAGCAAAATCTGCTGTAATTGAAGATTGATATGGACTAAAAAAGTACATCTATCTACACTACAAAACATCAGTATCCATCACAGACGAAGTTAATAATCTACACAAGATTGTTTTGGATAGATTCGATCAAAGAGGATCAACAAAGGCAAAGCAAAACATGAAGATCAATCTCCAAATTGATGAGCTATGAGAAAGGACAACCATGAAAACAAAGACACTGCTTCTCACCTTTTTACATAAAGCACATCATGTTTTTGAGACAAAGGACTGACACATAACAGCTTTCAAAGTTCAAAACTCATACAAAACAAGAAACAAAGAATGTTCTTGTTTTTTACAAAAGAACATTCTGATTTTAATTCTCTTTTAAAGATAGAATTAAAACATATAATTTTACACAATATAAACCACATATTAAACAATATCAAGACTGATCATATCATTGGTGAAACCAATAACTCGAGATCAATAACCAAAGGTATAAAACAACCTCAAGATTGATCTCCAAATTGATGAGTTGTGAGCAAGGAAACAAGTACATTGTACTTACAATATTATGCAGAAAGTTCTGCATAAACCTAACTCAAAACAGTGCCAACTAACATGTGACAACTCATTCACTTACTCATTCACATTTTCCATGAAATCCAAAAGCAAGAACGTTCTTCGTTGTGTCAAGAACGTTATGGACAACAAATAAACACATGTTTAATTGCTTTAAAATATATCTAACACTTGGTAAGTGTGTCCAACGGATATATTCATTTTAAAATGAATATTGAAAGCCTTTTAACATCTATAAATTGAAGATCAATTTGAAGATGAAGGCAAGAGTTCCATTTACAAATTTACCAACACTTGTTCAAGTAACAAGTCAAAAATACTCTTCAAGCAAACTCCAGCTCTCTTCACTATATCTTTGGATCATTATATACTGAGTTTATCTTTCATTCATCTCAAACAAGTGTTGAGAAGTTTCAAGATCCCAAACACTTTTATCATACACATCATTTTTAACTCAAGTTTATCTTTTTTATGTTAGATTGAGTTTGTTTGTAAAAATCCTTTCAAGGCTGAAAGGTGATTGTAAAAATCCTTTCTAGGTTGAAAGGTGAAGATTGTAACATATCAAGGTTGATCTGGATTGGTGGTGTAAAAAAACCAAGAACATTCACCGTTGTGAACACTTAGTGAAAAATCTCACAGATGTGAGGACTTGACGTAACCCGAATTAGGTGAACCAAGATATATCTCTGTGTGATATCTCTTCCCTTATCTATTTACTTTCATTCTGTTTGATTATCAAGTTAAATAGATAAGTTAAATTGTTGATTTAACTAACCAATAATGTTCTCCGTTTTCCGGTCAGAAACCAATAACATTCTCCGCTTTCTATTTTTCACAACCAAGATCAATCTTGAGTTATTTTCTTATGTTTTTAACAGGAAATTTTAAATAGGAACATTTACAATTCAAACCCCCCCTTTCTTGTAAATTGACATTGTTACTTCAATTGGCATCAGAGCTCTTCCTCTAAAGTTTGATCACTTAACAATGTATGAGGAAAAGATTCCGAAAGAAGAAAATGTCAGAAGTTAACATGTGCTTGATGGAAAACTTAGAAAATAATGAGGTAACCATCTATGAACTTTGTCCTTCATGTGAACAAATGGAAAAAAATTGATAATCTTTTATGTGATTCAAACTTGCTCAAAAATATGGTTTATTAAAAGAACAACCCCATAAAGAAAAAGAAGAAAAAGAGAAAGCACTAGCTATGGATGACGAACTAAGAAAGGTCATTCAAAGCCTGCAGCAATCTAATTTAAAAATGTTTGAACAACAAAATATTTTCAATGAGATACCCATACAAAATCATATTCCAGAATGTTCTAAAACTAATGAAGGAATCACATCTTTAAAAATAGATGTTCTTGATTTGAAAAATGATTTAAGCAACTTGGTAAAGACCACTGAAACCTTTCAAAAGAACATGATATTTGAAGAAGGGATATGTGACAAAGATGATTTACGTTTCAAAACTTCTCAAAATGAAAACCTTTGTGAAAACTTTTTTGTGTCAAAAAAGAAGGATGATAAAGGTAATATAAGATGCTCTTACTGTAACAAAATTGGACATCTTGATTCCATATGTTTTTACAAAAAAAAAGGGATAAAGAATTCAAAGCAAAAAGATTTTCAAAAAACGAAGAACGTTTTTCGTTTTTTCACTCATGTGAAGAACGTTCTTGTCTCATAATAGAAATTTCTTCTAGAATAAAAAATAAGTGTTCTTACTGTTCAAAGAGTGGTCATATTGAATCAAATTGTTATCATAAGAAAAAATCTTCTAGAAGAAGATATACTAACCATCAAAGACCCAAATAAATATGGGTACCAAAATCATTACTAACTTGTGATGTAGGAACATCATCCAACAATCAAGAAAGAACATTGATACATGAACAAGGCATGCTCAATATACATGAATCGAAAAGTATGGTGTCTCCTCTGATTACAAACATTTGGAAAGTCTATAACCTTTGGAAACATTAACAAATCAAAGGCACATGTATCATTAGTTGAAATAATTTTTGCATAGATTAAGGATGTTTGATATGTGAAAGATAACTTTGTAAAATTGATTTTTAAGTTATTTTTTAAAACCAAACATGGCTAATGTAAAATAAACATCATCATGTTTCAGTTTAAAGAAAAATCACTATATTTTATACTTAGATGAATTTCCAACAAAATCATGTCTTTAAGAGTTTTAAAAAGAATTGTCATTTCTATAAGAAATGATCAAGGGAAATTTGAAACATCATTCTTAAAATAATTCTTTGATGTAAATGATATTTCACATGATTTGCTTGTCAAAGAACTTTCCAACAATATGAAGTTGTTTTAAAAAAATTAGTTACAAGAAATGGCTAGAATAATTTTAAAATGAATCAAGTGTTGAAAAATAATTTTGGGGAGAATCCATAAAAATTGTTTGGCATGTTTTTAATCTTGGAAAATATTTTTAACACACCTTCATATGAATTTATTGAAAAATAGAAAGCAAAATATATCATACTTTGATATTTTTGAATGTCATTACTCTTTTTTGCATGATAAAGAAAGTATGAGCAAATTTATTTTAAAATGTCATCAAAGTATATTTTCTGAATACTCTACAAATATTATAGAATGTAAAATCTCAAGGGCCAAACTAGATATGGAATTATGCATATTATGCTTGATGACTATGTTGATTTTTATGTTGAAAGATAGGATGGTGATGAAAAATAAGTAAAATGTTAAATTTGGATAAATCAAAAACTTGATAATGTTCAAATATCATCTCCAAATTCTGATCATGAAGTTGCTAAACAAAAAAATCTAAGAGAAAGATCAATTTAAGCAAAGAGGTTCATACTAGAACATTCTCCACAAAGAGGGGAACATTCTCCACAAAGAGCAGAACATTCTCCACACGAGCAGAATGTTCTTGACAGTGAATATGTTGAATCCAATTAAAACTAATGCTTCCTATCATGATGATATGGTTGAAGAACATCAACAACCTCAAAATGATTTTGAATATTTGTCATTTGGCACTTTTACACCTACCTCACTACTTACATTTCTTCCAAAACATCTCCTCATGATCAATTTATTGAAAGAACTAATTGGGAGGGATTTATATGGTACCAAAATTGTTGTTGTTAAAGGTGAAAATGAGTGGTACTAACACCAAGCATTTCAAGCTTTAAAATCAAGCAGCAGGGCGTTGTGTACGACATAAACTTGATTATGGCGCAGTCATCCTATTGGATGGGCACTTTTGTGAAGAAAGGAATAAAGCATTAATTTGGAAATGGTTAAGAAGATCCTTGAAAATGTGTGACATTTTTTGATTTGTCACTGGAAGGATTAAAATTATTCTTTAAGAATACCCAGGAGCAGTATTACATGAATATAATGCATGCCACACATAATTTGGACTTAAATGATGATGTTGTCCAAAATTGGATTGAAGAATGTTTTGACGATCAAACAAGAACAATCTTCGTTTCTTAACAACATATGTTCACAGTGTCCACTTGTCTGATTCAAGTGCTGCTTTGGATCTTATCAAGGTATATCCTAACATGATTACTATTTAATTCATTCATGGAACTCAAATCCTTATCATAAATTCAAAATATCATGTTAAATGAATTAACATCATTTTCTACAAATTCACTTCTTTATGTCCTTAAAAATATTCTCTATCTTGATCTTAAAATATTTTGCATATATTGAGTAGTCTATACATTGCTTCATAATTGAGTATAATTTATTTTTTGCATATGGCTTTTTTTTTAAAAAAGTTATTGTTTTTGAGTTTATAATGTTGTTTTTTTTTAAAAAAAAAAATATCATTCTTCAATATATTTTAAATATATATCCTTGTTTAGGATTTATTATTGAAGGAGTTCAACAAGAGAATATATTTTGGTCTTCATGAAAATGATGTGTGTCTCTTGTTGCTTTAAAACTCAAAACTAATCCAAAAAGACAATGGCATGAAGTCAAAAATTGATATTTGAGCATTTTGAGGCATATTTATATATGTCTTTACAAATGAGTCTTATTTGTTGCTTATTTCTTTTGTGAAAATTGATCTCAAGTGTTTAAATATATTTTAAGCATGATAGATAGAAATAACAACAATAAAAAATCTCATACACACTTACAAATGAAAGTAACCTTCAACATGTGTCTTATTATTAATTTGTGTGATTGCAAAAATGTTGTAACAAAATAATTTTTTTAATGTGAGCAAATCTCTTGGTATATTTTTGATCCATTTGAAAAATACAAACATCTTTAGTATAAGAATGTTTTGTAAAGAGAGAAAATATATTTGAAATGATATTATATTCATCTTATTTTGCTTCCATATATCTGCTCATTCTCTCTAGTTTTAAAAATGAAAAATGGATCTATTTATAACAAGTAAGTATGTTCATGTTCAGATCAAAATGTTGTCTCTTGTGAAAGAGGATAAAGAACAAAGAGGCATATTACTTGTTTGATAGAACTTTGAATTATTAAAGGATATTAATTTCATAATATTCAGGGGGAGTTTTTAGAAAATTTTCTTTTCTTAAAATTGAAGTCAACTCATTTTAAAAAAAAAATGAGAAGAATATATTCATTGGAAGATTTTCAAGTGTGTTAAAATGCTTGAATATAATTATGTGATATTGCTTTTATTATCATTATCCATATCTTGATTGCAATATTGATCATCATACATATTGTGTTCCTTGATGTTATGCAAACTTACAAGTTTGTTATATGAATGCATTGATCAAACACATGATTTTTATATGTCGTATACTCATGTTATTGATTTCTACATTTGCACTTCCTTTGTATTCCCCATTCTTTTTGTGTTGACAAAGGGGGATAGTTATTTTAGATTTTATGTTTAGATTTTATGTTGGTTCAAAAATCTAAAGCATATTATAAGGGGGAGCTTTTAAGCTCTCTATGATTAAAATTAGAATCAAAATTAACAAGTTTGTCATCATCAAAAAGAGGGAAATTGTTGAGACAAAATCTCAATTTAATGTTTTGATGAACACAAACAAAAAGTTAATTAACAAAGGTTAATTATGGTTCTAAATGTTATGTTAATTTAACTTGTGCTTTTGAGTGTATTAATTTAAAGATAGGATTTAAACAAAGCAAATCAATCTACATAAAAAGGCAAGAAACTAAACAAACAAGAAAGGAGAATATTCTTAACAAAATCTGGAAAATGGAGAATGTTCTCCAGTTTCAAGAATGATCATCACAGCTCCAAGATCAATCAATCTCCACTAGTTAAAAGAAGTTTTAGCCTTTGGATTTTACATCAATATCATCAACACTCGACAAGGAACAAACTGTGATAATAAGATTCAAAGAAAATACTCGAATCACAAATAGAGAAGATCAATAATTAGCAAGACTAGACAGATCTGAACATTCTCCAACTTGACTGTCAAAAACGAAGATCATTCTGGACAGCAGTCTGAAAAACGAAGAATGTTCAGGTTTTGATAGCATTGATCCAAGAACATTCTGGTTTACAAAGAACAAAGTCTTCTTTAATTCAAGATTGATTTAGGCTACCAAAATACATCAATCTACATTGCAAATCACCAGTATTCATTACCAAGGAACATAATTATATACTCAAGATCATTTTGGGCAGATTCTTTCCATAAGATCAACAAAAAGCAAAGCAATGCATCAAGAATAAAAAGCAAGACTAATCCTCAAAGTTGATGGCTAAAGTAAGCAAGTACAAAGTAGACAAAAATGATAAAGTCCCTGCATCACTGACACACGTACAAAACAGAAAAGCTTGGCACGCAACAGCTGTCAGAATTGTCCAAATCCAGCAATCACTTAAAACAGAAACGAAGAACGATATCCATTTTCACAGCTTTGGAAAAGCAAAATCTGCTCTAATTTAAGATTGATCTGGGCTACCAAAGTACATCTATCTACACTAAAAAGCATCACTATTCATCACATTGGAAGTTAATAATCTACACAAGATTGTTTTGGATAGATTCGATCAAAGAGGATCAACAAAGGCAAAGCAAAACATCAATATCAATCTCCAAATAGATGAGCTATGAGAAAGGACAACCATGTCAGCAATGACACTGCTGCTCACCTTTTTACATAAAGCACATCATGTTTCTGAGACAAAGGACTGACACATATATAGCTGTCAAAGTTCAAAACTCAAACAAAACAAGAAACGAAGAATGTTCTTGTTTTTTACAAAAGAACTTTCTGATTTTAATTCTCTTTTAAAGACAGAATTAAAACATATAATTTTACACAGTATAAACCACATATTAAAAAATATCAAGACTGCTCATATCATTTGTGAAAACTAGAACTCGAGATCAATAACCAAAGGTGGAAAACAACATTAAGATTGATCTCCAAATTGATGAGTTGTGAGCAAGGAAACAAGTACAATGTACTTACAATATTATGCAGAAAGTTCTGCATAAACCTGACTCAAAACAGTGCCAACTGACATGTGACAACTCATTCACTCACTCATTCACGTTTTCCATGAAACCCAAAAGCAAAAACGTTCTTCGTTTTGTCAAGAACGTTCTAGACAGCAAATAAACACATGTTTAATTGCTTTAAAATATATCTAACACTTGGGGAGTGTGTCCAATGGATATATTCATTTTAAACTGAATATTCAAAGCCTTTTAACATCTATAAATTGAAGATCAATTGGAAGATGAAGGCAAAAGTTCAATTTACAAATCTATCAACACCTGTTCAAGTAACAAGTCAAAAAAACTCTTCAAGCAAACTCCAGCTCTCTTCACTATATCTTTGGATCATTATATACTGAGTTTGTCTTTCATTTATCTCAAACAAGTGTTGAGAAGTTTTAAGATCCCAAACACTTTTATCATACACATCATTTGTAACTCAAGTCTATCTTTTATGTTAGATTGAGTGTGTTTGTAAAAATCATTTCAAGGCTGAAAGCTGATTGTAAAAATCCTTTCTAGGTTGAAAGGTGAAGATTGTAACATATCAAGGTTGATCTGGATTGGTGGTGTAAAAAAACCAAGAACATTATCTGTTTTGAATACTTAGTGAAAAATCTCACGGATGTGAGGACTGGATGTAACCCGAATTGGGTGAACCAAGATATATTTATGTGTGATATCTCTTCCTTTATCTATTTACTTTCATTATGCTTGATTATCAAGTTAAATATTTGATTTAACTGACCAAGAACGTTCTTCGTTTTCTGGTCAGAAACCAAGAACATTCTCTATTTTCTGTTTTTCACAACCAAGATAAATCTTCAGTTATTTTCATATGTTTTTAACAGGGAATTTTAAATAGGAACATTTACAATTCAAATCCCTTTTCTTATAAATCGACATTGTTACTTCAGGAATCACTATGGATATTTTCACAAGATTGCCACAAACCCAAAAGAGGTATGACTCGGTGTTGGTGATTATAGATCAGTTGACCAAATTTACACATTGGTTGCTTGTGAAAACTACTTATATTGAATCTCAATATACTAAAATTTATTTAGATGAAATTGTCTCTTTGCATGGTTTACTGATGTCTATTATTTCTAACTTTAGGGCTCATTTAATTCTTCAATTTTGGATGTCTTTCCAAATTGCTTTGGGAACTCATTTGAAGCTTAGTACATCTTTTCATTCTCAAACTGATGGTCAGTTTAAGATGACTATTCATACCCTAGAGGATATGTTTCGTGTATGTGTTGTGATTCTTAGAGGTAGTTGGGATCAACAATTTTCTTTGATGGAATTTTTCATACAATAATTGAAGGTGCAAACACGAGAAGGGGGCTGAATTGTGTTTGACAAAGATGATAACTTTTTGATAATTTATTAAAAAATATTGGTTCGGTTTTGGGGATTTACTTGGAGTAGAAGCAATCGTATTCAGAGGCAGCAAACAATGAAAGCATAAACAATTGGACACATGGATTTATCCTAGTTCACCACTAACTTGGCTACATCCAGACCCCTCATTTAGAAGGCTTTAATCCACAAATTCAAATACCTTGAATTACAAAGCACCTGAACCTCCAAACCAGTCTTCCCAAACAACCTCACAACCTAAGACTTTTGAAGAACCAACCACCTTGGGCCTACAAGTTGAGTCTTCTCCTAAAAATCTAACAATCCAAGATTGAAGAAGGAACTAAACTACTATTGGGCTGGATACAAAAGATTAGAACATTAAGTGTTTGCTTCTAACAGCTGATAATAATAATAACTCTCACACTCTAAGAAAAAAATACTTAGAAAATATTTCTAACTTGAACATGTGTTTCTCTCTTTGAACTCTAAGATGAATTTGAATTTTTGAGCTTATGAGTACTTCTATTCTTTTCTGATTTTCGATGATCTTCTACTTCAACCTTGAGTATCTGTTTATAGATAAAATTAAGGCTTCAATTTAGTCCTTATTTGATTATGAATTGTATCTTCATTCCAAGCTTGGTCAACCATTATCTTATTAAAAAATAATTCTGAACAAGATGTTTTTTTGATAATATGTTCTTTAACCAATTCTTTTTTTCTGAAATCCAATCTAAGCAGTTCTTCTGGATTAATTCTAAAGTTATTTTATTCAGATTGGGTTTTTAAATTCTTTAGATTGATTATACCCATAGTTTAGTCAAATTGATATTGTTCATATTTTGTGGTAGAAAAATCTTGATCAAATCTTCTTCAAATATTGATCATATCTTTTGTTTAACTTGGTCAAATATTTTCTTCAATTATAAATCTAAATCAAATTTTATTTTAGATTTTCTTCATTTATAAATTTGAATGAAACCTTATTTTAGATTTTCTTCAATTATAAATTTGAATCAAATCTTATTTTAGATTTTCTTAAATTATAAATCTAAATCAAATCTTATTTTAGCTTTTCTTTAATGTAGGATATGATTTTTGGTTAGGAAAATGGCAGAAGTGTTATCACAATAGAAGGGAATGTTTGATTCTAGGATTTTGTAGCCAGCTGCTGAAATGTACTCAACCTCTGGTGTTGATGTTAAGTTGTCACCTTGAAAGGTGCAGTTACCACTAGTGATTTTTCTCTCAAGTTTATCTCCAACTGACTGTAGCCTTGTGTCCCTGGAGCAAATGTCTCATTGTAATCAATGCCCTCTTACTGATTTTAGCCTTAGGCAACAAGTCTTGCTTTGTTTCTAATCACTTCACCTTTTTCATTAAACTTGTTTATGAAAACCCAAGTGGAGACCTAAGATCATTGCCACTCAAGAAGCAAAGGATCAGAATACTCTTAACTTGGAAGAATTAATTAGCTCTATTAAATCACATGAAATTGAGCTTGAAGAAGTTGGACCCAAGAAGAAGAACAATATTGTCGCCTTGAAATCCAAGCAGAAGAAGGTTCTAAATGCAACATCAAAATCAAAGGATAGTGATTCATATGATCAGAAGCTAAACTCAGAGGAAGAGGAGATTTCCTTCATATCTAGAAGAATTAAGAGGATATGGCACAACAAGAGGAAATGAACCTGCTATGGATGAAAAATTTGACAAGAAAAATATCTGTTATGGATGCAATGAACATGGACATATCAAGTCAGACTGTCCAAATATGGAGAAAGGGAAACTTCAAAGGAAAGATTCTAAACCCAAGAAGAAATGCAAGCAGATTTTGCTCTGATGGCGCATACCAACTCTACCTTTGGATCCAACACAGACTCTCTAATAGCCCGTTTTTCTAAAAAAAAAAATCAAAAATCAAATTTCAGAAATAAAGAAAGAAATACTTTTGGATAAAATGTTTAAGTCGTAACATAACGACAAAAGTCAACAAATATTTACAAGCATCGTAAATAGTTTTCGAAACAAAAATCCGAAGTATTTAAATAGCAAAATACACCTGGGCTGTGAGACCTATCCAACATAGCTCATACCCCTGGGGTATTCTCGGCAGACACCATTGCAAAAGCACTGCCCCAAGAATTTTAACTCCCCCACGTCACATCAAAAAGTGGTACATGGACCCATCAAAATAAAATTCTAGCTGACAATATGAGGTATAGGTACAATCTTCCAAATTGAAATAAATACATCCACAAAAGAAAGACATATATCCCCTATACAACCATCTAATATGATCATGCTTCAAAAATTATACAACCCGGGTGATCTCCACGCGCCCCGCAAGATCCTTCTGACACAGCACCGGTCAGGTATGTCTAACTACGTGTCCATCTCTAGGGTACTACCCGGTAGGATGATCCTGGTTCTCATATGAGGGCAAAGTCCAGATTTCCAAAATTCCAACTCCACAAATACACATATAGCATCGTATATGCAAGCTAAAAGTTTGGAAGGTGCCCTTACCTTAACAGTAGCTTTAACGAGCGATTACGGTACCACAATTAATTCCGATAAAATCTCTGCTCGCGTCGCCGCTTCCAAAGTTGACTCACTAGCACCATAGCGGGGAGATGAGCAACTTTCACTTCTATCTCTTCGCGAAATAAAGCTTAGATCTAGAAGAAATGTGGAGGTTTGTGTTTGACGGTTTTGAAACCCCTCACACCGTTTTTCTTCGTTTTTCGAATCAGAGAAGAAGATGGAAGCTGGGAGCTCTTTTCTTTCTCACCCACCAAGCCTTGGGCTTCTTTTCTAGAAGCAAAAGAAAGCAAGAGAATGTTCTTCGGCAAACGATTCACCGTACTTAATCTAATTTATTTATCGACGAAGAATTTTAATTGGGGCATCAAAAAGATATTTTTGGGCATTACACTCACAAAATATCAATAACTTGGCTAAAAAGCCTCAGAGTTCTATACCAAAATACATAAATTAGAATTTAAAACTATGGGTCTTACTATGGGTCTTGCTCTGTAGTTTCCAAGTCGGATCTCCAGTAATTAGGCTCCAAATCACCTTGACCAATGAAACATCCTTGTTCCTCAATCGCTTAATCTTCTTGTCATCAATTCTTACAGGTAATACTTTGAATGACAAGTTATCCTTCAGTTGAATTGTGTCTGGTTCGATCACATGAGACGGATCTTCAAGGTATTTCCTTAATTACGACACATGAAACGCGTCGTGAATATTGGACAGTATCGGAGGCAATACAATCCGATAAGCAACATGTCCAATTCGTGCAGAAATCTGATATGGTCCAATGAATTTCGAAGTCAATTTCTTCGATTTCAAAGCTCTACCAACTCCAGTCATATGCGTGACTCTTAGAAATACATGGTCACCATGTTCAAATTCTAAAAGTCTGCGACGCTTGTCTGCATAACTCTTCTAACGATCTTGTGAAATCTTCATTTTCTCTTTTATCTTCTTGACTTTATCTGTAGTCTGTTGTACCATCTCCAGTCCTACAATCATACTTTCACCGTCCTTATACCAACACAAAGGTGTTTGACACTTGTGTGGAAACTATTTTTGTAGGTAAACTCAACCAACGGAAGTACATCATCTCAACTTCCTCTATCATCTAATACACATGCTCTCAATAGATCTTCCAAGGACTGATTTGCCCTCTAAGTCTGCCTGTCCGTTTGTGGATGGTAAGCTGAACTCAATCTTAGTTTCGTTCCCAACGCTTCATGCAATGCTCCCCAAAAATGTGATGTGAACATTGGGTCACGGTCTGATACGATACTCGACGGTACTCCGTGTAATCTCACAATCTTAGCAATGTAGATCTCGATTAGATTATCTACCTTATAGATGGTCTTTACTGGTAAAAAGTGTGTGGATTTAGTTAATCGATTCACTATCACCCAAATAGAATCATTCTTTCTCCTTGTTTTCGAAAATCTAGTTATAAAATCCATGGAAATGTTGTCCCACTTCGATTCAGGTATATCTAAAGGTTGCAACATTCCAGTAGGTCGCTGATGTTCCACCTTCGCTTTCTGACAAGTTAAACAAGTTGATATACATACTCCGCTACATGTCTCTTCATTCTTGGCCACCAATAATTCTTCCTCAAATCCTAATACATCTTTGTTGCTCCAAGATGAATACTAAATTTACTCTTATGAGCCTCTTCTAAAATTGTTTTCCTCATATCTATAATTTCTGGTACACAAATCCTACCATTACATCTCAAAATATTATCTGGTCCGATCTTAAACTCAGTTGTCTTCCCTTGCACTATTGGGTTCCTCTTCTCTTGAATTAAGACGTCATCTTGAGAATTCACAATGTCTTCAAGTAGTCCACTCGAAATCTTAATCATTCCAAATTTCAAAATTCATGGTGCAAACTCTACGTTCAAGTGTAGGTCTCTAAAAGCTTCCCACAACTCTTGTTGTCTGGCCATCACTGTCGAAGATACTAACACACTTCTTCTACTCAACGCATCAGCCACTACATTGGCCTTCCCAGAGTGGTACTACAGTGTGAAATCAAAATCCTTGAGAGTATCCATCCATCGTCTCTGGCGCATGTTCAATTTCTTCTGATCAAACAAATATTTCAAACTTTTATGATCACTGAACACTGTGAACGTGCATCCATATAAATAGTGCCTCCAGATCTTCAATGCAAAAACTACAAAAGCAAGCTCCAAGTAATGAGTAGGATAGTTTCTTTCATGAATCTTCAATTTTCTTGAGGCGTAAGCTACAACTTTCTTGTGTTGCATCAGAACACATCCTAAACCTTGGTGAGACGCATCACAGTAAACTTCATATGGTTCTTCTGATTGCGGTAATACCAATACTAGTAAGGTTGTCAACTTTCTCTTTAGTAACTGAAAATTTTCCTTGCACTTCTTCGTCCATGCGAACAGTTGATCATTTCTAGTAAGTTGTGTCAATGGAGCTACAATCTTAGCAAAATCTTCAATAAACCTCCTGTAATACACTGCCAATCCTACGAAACTTCGTATATCAGTGACAGTCTGAGGCTGTTTCCAAGCAAGAATTATCTCAATCTTTGTTGGATCCACATCGATTCCTTCCTTGGTTATCACATGTCCTAAGAAATTCACTTCTTCTAGCCAAAACTCACACTTTGATAGATTGGCATACAATTGCTTCTCGCGTAAAATTTCAAGAACTTGGCGCAAATGTTCTCCATGTTCTTCCTTAGTCCTTGAATAAATTAATATATCATCAATGAACACCACAACAAATTTATCTAGGAATGGACTAAAGATATTTTTCATGTAGTCCATAAAAATTGTTGGTGCATTGGTAACTCCGAACGGCATAACAAGATATTCATAATGTCCATAACGGGTTCTGAAAGCAGTTTTATGAATATCCCCTTCCCTTACTTGAATCTGAAGGTAACCCGACTTTAAGTCAATCTTCAAAAGTATCGTGGCTCCTCTCAACTGATCCATCAAATCATCGATGCGTGGCAAAGGACAACGATTCTTAATAGTTGCCTTATTAAGCTATCTATAATCCACAGATAAGCGCGAGCTTCCGTTCTTCTTCTTAACTAGCAACACCGGAGCTCCCCATGGTGATACACTTGGTCTAATAAATTTCTTCTCTAGTAAATCTTCAATTTGGCCTTTTAGCTCATTTAATTCCAATGGCGACATTCAATACGACACAATTGAAATAGGCCCGGTTCTTGGGTGCAAATCAATGAAAAATTACACTTCCATTACTGGTGGCAATCCGGGAATTTCTGTTGGAAATACGTCTCGGTACTCATTGAAACACATCACATCCTCTATGTTCACATTTATCTTTGCCTCCACATTAGCCAAAGACAAAAACTCATGAGTTCCTTCTCTTAGTGACACTCCGAGTTTGTTAGCAGCTAGATACTTAACAACTCCTGGTTAGGGGAAAATAACCAGTTTGCGAGCACAATCCAAGATCACATAATGATACGACATCCAATTCATATCGAGAATGACCTTGAGTGGTTGTAGAGGTAAACAAATCAAATTAACCAAGAAATCCTTATTCTGGATAGTTATTTGACAATGTAAACATGCAGAATTTACTGTCAAAGTTTTAGCAGGTGTGGAAACAACCAAATCAAAAGGCAAGACAAGAACAAATAACATCAAACGATTCACACAATCCATAGCAATGAAGGAATGGGTTTCCCCCGAATCAAAAAATACAGTTAGAGTGTTACCTGCAATCTCACAATCATGTTGAATCAGAGTGTTACCTAGTTACATTCACCACTGGTTCTACCTTTGGAGCCGTGCAATCCCTTGCAATGTGCCCTGGCTTCTGGAAATTTCAGCAAGTAAGTCCCTTAGAGGTACAAACATTAGCATAATGTCCCTCTTCCCCACATCGGAAACATCGAATCCCTTGTCCCAATTGCCTTATGAAATTCTGGTTCCCCGAGCGATTATGTCCCCCGTTGTTATTTTGTTGTTGATTATAAGGTTTAGCAACTTGTTTTCCCTTGTTGTTATGATAATTCACCCGACTATGCCCTCCTGAATTAAAATTCCCTCCTCGGCTAGCCCTCTTATTTTTCATATCATCAACTTTTCTACATTTTTCCACAAGAACTTGGAAACGTTGAATTCCCAAGGGTAAGACAGAGTCTTGAATCTCATATTTTAGCCCGTCTTGGAAACGATGACACATGAATGGTTCATCAATCTCTTCACGGAAAAACCTGAAATGCCTTGACAACGATTCAAACTTAGCAGCATATTCACCCACTGTCATGTTCCCCTAATGAAGTTTTAGAAAATCATTACCCAGTTTAGTCCTGGTACTCATCGGGAAGTATTTATCTAAAAACTTCCTTTTGAATGATTCTCAGTTCACCTCTTCATGAGCTGGTCCCATCAACAACCTTGCACTCCTCCACCAATACTCAGCATCCCCTAATAGCAAATAAGTGGCATAGTTGACCTTCACTCCTGCCTGACAGTTAATCATCTCAAAGATCTTTTCCACTTCTTGGATCCACTAATCCGCTTTCTCTGAATTCTCATCACCCTTAAACTTGGGAGGATTGTAATGAAGAAAATCTTCTAATCCTCTTGATTCAGCAGCACAGATCCTTTTTTCCCTCTTTTCTAGATCTCGTCGAGTCTTTGTAATAGTTTGGGTAGCAACATAAGCAGCCATGTTATTCATAGCATCCACCATTTGATTGTCCCTTTTGACACTAACTCTTGTGTAAGACCCATAATTTTAAAGTACCCTTTATGTATTTTTGGTGTATTTTGGATTTTGGCTCGGAGGCTTTTTAGCCAAAGTTAATAATATTTTGGAGTTTTTATAATCAAAAAGATATTTTGATGCCGATTAGAATTTCTCGTTGATAAATAAATTGAATTAAGTGCGGTGAATCCTTTACGGAGAATTTAATGCGTTACGGGTGAAATGGTAATTTAACAAATATCTAGATATTTTGAGATATTTGTTAAGTTATATTTATTATATAGATATGTTTGTTTGGAGGGAAACAGAAAGGAAAACTAGAAGGAAGGAAAAGGAAAATAAAAGAATATAAAAAGGAAAGAAGGAAAAAGGAAGAAAGGAAAAAACAAAGGAAAGAAAAAGAAAGGAAGGAAAATCCGATTTTCCATCTTCTTCCTCTGCTACCCGCGACCCATTTTTCCTCCTTCTCCTATTTTCATTTTCGTTGCTTTCTTTTCTTCAAGACTAGTAACCCAAGGTTGGGTGAGAGTTAAAACAAGGATTTCTCGACTCCACTCTTCCTCTTTGATTCGAAAACGAAGAAAAACGGTATTAGAGATTCAAACACAAACCCCTCCGTTTCTTCTAGATCTAAGCTTCATTTCGCGAAGAGTTAGAAGGGAAAGTTGCTCACTACCACGCTACGGTGCTAGGGGACCAATTTGGAGGCGACGTTGCGAGCGAAGATTTTACCGGTTTTACTCGCGGTACCGGAAACCCACGTTAAAGCTAACGTTAAGGTAAGGGCTCCTTCCGAACTTTTAGTTTGCATCTAGGGCCTTATTTGTGGTTG
The DNA here is from genome assembly GCF_000331145.2 of Cicer arietinum. Taxonomy (NCBI): domain Eukaryota; kingdom Viridiplantae; phylum Streptophyta; class Magnoliopsida; order Fabales; family Fabaceae; genus Cicer; species Cicer arietinum. The sequence goes on along the minus strand of NC_021164.2, from coordinate 17,787,492 downwards.
TGTGGAAACCAATTTTGTTAGGATTGGAGTATTGTTTTGGAAAAAATGAATTTACCTCACGTATGTAAGATTTTGAATAAATGAAATTTATTATGTTGATGTGTGTTCATCGTATTTGGCGTGTTCATACTTGATGTTTGTTGATTGATGTGTCTTGGTGTGAATTATGGATTGAATGTGAGAGTATGTTTGAGTTTGTTTTCTGTGGAATTTGAAAACCATTAGAGTTAAACGAGTATTAAAAATGGGGAATCTTTTAATACCTCGGTTTACTTAATGTGCGTTTGAGGAAAATGTTTAAGTTAACTAGGCGTTGAGAATGGGGAATCTCTTAATGTCTCGGTTACTTAACTATCGTTTTTGAAAATCGTTTCAGTAAATGAGAATTAAGAATGGGGAATCTCTTAATGTCTCGTTTACTTAATATTTGTTTTGAAAACCGTTTAAGTTAACTGGGCGTTAAGAATGGGGAATCTCTTAATGTCTTGGTTACTTAATGTTTGTTTTTGAAAATCGTTTAAGTTAAATGAGAATTAAGAATGGGGAATCTCTTAATGTCTCGTTTACTTAATATTTGTTTTGAAAATCGTTTAAGTTAACTGGGCGTTAAGAATGGGGAATCTCTTAATGTCTTGGTTACTTTAGTAAATCGTGTTGACCCGTGATAGGTGACACCATGGTAACTGTACTGACCCGTGATAGGTGGTACATTTACGATTTACATTTTTGGTGGATTGTGCTGACCCGTGATAGGTGGCACCTCGGTAAACAGTACTGGTCTGTGATAGGCGGTACGTTTACGATTCCCGCTTTTTCTTTTAGTAAATCGTGTTGACCCGTGATAGGTGACACCATGGTAACTGTACTGACCCGTGATAGGTGGTACATTTACGATTTCCGCTTTTTCTTTTAGTAAATCGTGTTGACCCGTGATAGGTGACACCATGGTAACTGTACTGACCCGTGATAGGTGGTACATTTACGATTCCCGCTTTTTCTTTTAGTAAATCGTGTTGACCCGTGATAGGTGACACCTCGGTAAACTGTACTGACCCGTGATAGGTGGTACGTTTATGATTTACGCATTTTAGTAAATCGTGCTGACCCGTGATAGGTGGCACCTCGGTAATTGGTACTTTGGCCTGCGATAGGCGGTACAATTATGATTTACGGCCCTTCGAGGAGGGTTTTGGTTTGGAATTCCGAGTCCATGCATTTTGGCATATACGCATTGCATTAGGGTGCTTGGCACGCGAGTCGTGTTTGATTCGAGTCTATGATTGAGTGTTTTGAATTTTGATTTATCGTGGTAATCGCGTTGAAGGTGCTAAGTGTTATGTGTTAATTATTGTGTGTAAGTATGATGGTTTTCGAAATCCCATTTGCCGTGGTAATCGCGTAGGAATTGCTAAGTGTTAAGTTGTGGACTTGAGTAGGAATGACTTGAGTTAATTCATGAATTTTTGGAAAAATGATGAGGGAAATCGATTTCCCAATCGATTGGATGAGTTGCAGGAAGTTCACCATTTTGACCTAATCGATTTGCCAATCGATTGTATAAATATATCTTTCAAAATCTTTTAAGAAATCGATTTGGAAATCGATTGGCAGAGAGGCAGGAACTCAGCAAAACTGCCGAAATCGATTTGGAAATCGATTTGGCAACCCAGGGACTCATCAGAACTGACAAAATCGACTTAGAAATCGATTTGGTCATGCAGAAACTCAGCAGAACTGACCAAATCGATTTGGCAATCGATTGGCTCAGCAAAAGTCCTTATTTTGAGTTAGATAATCGATTGCTCAATTGATTTATCAATGCTTTGGTCAGTTATGTATTACTTGATGGTTTGAGAACTTCATTTTGAGTTCATTTTTAATTGGCAAGTATTGTATGAACTTTTCGCATATTGAAAATCCTGTTAAGGTGCATGCTTAGTTGAAAAGTTATTTTGAGCATTTAAAAACTTAGATGCTATGTGTTAACTGTTATTTTCGGTTGGTGACCCTTTACAATTATTGTGGAAATCTGGGCTTTGCCCTCAGATGAGAGTCAGGACGGTCCTACCGGTTCGTACCCTACGGACGGGAATGGAGATGGGAACGCTTGACTGCAGCTACGTTAGGAGGATCTCACGGGGCGCGTGGAGATCACTCAGGGTGTATAGTTTTTGGTAGGATGATCAGATTAGGTTGATGTATAGGGACTAGGCGTCCTTCTTTTTGGGTTGGTGTATTTTTAATTTGGAAAACTGTACTTATACTAATATTGTCAGTTTGACATCTTATTTGAATGGGTTCCATGTACCATTTGTTGTTGTGTAAATGTTTTGGATTTATATTTGGAGAAACTTTTCCGCTGCTTGTAAATTATAATGACTCAATTATTTATCCTAAGGCATTTCTTTATTTATTTCTCTGTTTTAGTTTAATTACTTTAAAAAAAAAATATATACCCTCGCTTTGAAAAACGGGGTGTTACATCTTGGAGCGTCATTCCTTCTTGGCGGCATGGTTTTCCTATAAAACCATCATCAAGAAGAGTCTTAACACCACTTCAAATAATTCCAAAACTAACTCCCGACTACATCAACACATAATAACTACCCCTGATCTGACAACTCAGGCAAATTACCCCGACGCATGATCAGATAACTACTCCTAACCAAGAGGTTGACCTACAATCTATAACCAAAAGCTCTGATACCACAACTGTAACAGCCCGTTTTTTTTAACAAAAAAACAAAAATCAAATTTCAGAAATAAAGAAAGAAATACTTTTGGATAAAATGTTTAAGTCGTAACATAACGACAAAAGTCAACAAATATTTACAAGCAGCGGAAATAGTTTTCGAAACAAAAATCCAAAGTATTTAAATAGCAAAATACATTGGGGCTATGAGACCTATCAGACATAACTCATACCCTTGGGGTATTCTCGGCAGACACCATTGCAAAAGCACTGCCCCAAGAATTTTAACTCCCCTACGTCAAATCAAAAAGTGGTACATGGACCCATCAAAATAAAAGTCAAGCTGACAATATGAGGTATAGGTACAGTCTTCCTGATTGAAGTAAATACATCCACAAAAGAAAGACATATATCCCCTATACAACCATCTAATATGATCATGCTTCAAAAACTATACAACCCGGGTGATCTCCACGCGCCCCGCAAGATCCTTTTGACTCAGCAACGGTCATGTATGACTAACTACGTGTCCATCTCTAGGGTACTACCCGGTAGGACGATCCTGATTCTCATCTGAGGGCAGAGCCCAGATTTCCACAATAATTGTAAAGGTCACCAACCGAAATTAACAAATATTACTTATCATTTAAATTTAAAATGCATAAAATAACCTTTCATCTTAGCATACTCCTTGAAAGGGTTTTCATATGTCAAACATGCATAAACAAGTTGAAAAATGAAGTTTTTGACAAAACTGCACTGTCATATTCGAATACAGCATCCTTGTATTTGAATACAGACTATTTTGTAAGTCAGTAGCAAAACCAGCGCAATTGCATTCAAATACAGCATCCTTGTATTCGAATACAGAAAAATCAGGACAACTGTATTCGACTACAACCTCATTGTATTCGAATACAATGCTGTTTCAGAAGTCAGTAGCAAAATCAGAACAACTGTATTCGACTACAACCTCATTGTATTCGAATACAACTGTAGAAAAATGCATAATTCAGTTTCAAAATGGTTTCACAATCAATCAACACTTACAAACAAATCCAAACAATCACACTTAGCAATTTTGCCACAATCACAACAACAACTAAGTATACATATACATTCATCACAGTATATCAAACATGACTTGCGTGCCAACCACCCTAATGCAATGCGTATATGCCAAAATGCATGAATTCCGGAATTCCAATCAAAACCCTCCTCGAAGGGGAGTAAATCGTAATTGTACCGCCTATCACAGTCCTTGTACTAATTACCAAGGTGCCACCCATCACAGGCCCGCACGATTTACTAAAGTGTCGCCTATCACATGCCTTAGACTGTTTTCTAGAGTGCAATCACTCACAGATCAACACATTCTAGAGTGCAATCTCTCATAGATCAACACGACGCAATAATCCCTGTAAGGATAAGATGAACCAACAAATCACATGGCATCATCTCATGGCCCATCACAGTCACCACTTTCACCATGGCCCCATCGCGGTCACCATGTACTATGAAATGCACGAGCATACTCTAACTCTTTCCACAACAATCATTAAGTAAATACAGATATTAAAAGATTCCTCATTTTTAATACTCATTTAACACTAATGATTTTCAAATTCAACATAGAACATAGTCAAACATATATTTTCCACCACCACACATCAAATTTAATCCACAATTCACATTAAATTCGATCAATTCAAATTCCACAAAAACCACACCAATCTCAATCATCAATCACCCAAATATTTCCACACTTTCAAACATAATTCACGCCCAATTAATTTTTGCAAACCACACATCAAACACATTAAATTTAATTTCCTCAAAACAAACATAAATGAATTAAATTCCTTTTCTACAAAATCACACATCCATTTCACAAAATTCAAACTCCACAAATACACATATAGCATCCTATATGCAAGCTAAAAGTTTGGAAGGAGCCCTTACCATAACGGTAGCTTTAACGAGTGATTACGGTACCACGATTAATTCCGATAAAATCTACGCTCGCGTCGTCGCTTCCAAAGTTGAATCACTAGCACCGTAGCAGGGAGATGATCAGCTTTCCCTTCTATCTCTTCGCGAAATAAAGCTAGATCTAGAAGAAATGTGGAGGTTTGTGTTTGACGGTTTTGAAAACCCCTAACACCATTTTTCTATGTTTTCGAATCAGAGAAGAAGAAGGAAGTTGGGAGCTCTTTTCTTTCTCACCCACCAAGCCTTGGATTTCTTTTCTGGAAGCAAAAGAAAGCAAGAGAAAAAGAATGGAGATGGAAGAATGAGAAATCGTGAGGCAAGGAGACGTTTTTGGTTTTCTTCGTATGTACCTTTCCTTTTGTTTTCTTAAATACATAATATATATATATATATATATATATATATATATATAGGTTACTTTATGATTATATATATATATATATATATTATTAAAACCCAAACAACAAATATCTAAATAAAAATCTAGATATTTTAGATATTTATATAAATCATCATTTCCACATCACCTCCTGTCACTTCTCAAACCATTTTGATAAAAATATATACTCTCGTTGCAACTCAATTGACATATAAAATTTTCAGCAACCCGAGGTATTTTAACAAAACTGCTCGGTATTAAATTCTTCGTAACATAAATAAATTATTCTACAACAAACGATTCACCGTACCTAACCTAATTTATTTATCGACGAAGAATTTTAATCGAGACATAAAAAAGATATTTTTGGGCATTACACTCACAAAATATCAATAACTTGGCTAAAAAGCCTCAGAGTTCTATACCAAAATACACCAAAATACATAAATTAGAATTTAAAACTATGGGTCTTACAAATTTTGTCTCTTGAAGTGAATCAATAGATGATGAAATTGAGGTATTTTCTAACTTAACTCGATGTGATTTAATTACTGTTATAAACGACTTCTTGAACAAGAATCACTAATTGTCCTTAAAACTGAAAACACTTAGGAAAGAAAATGGAAACATAATTGAAGAAATTAATGTTTTAAAGAATCAAAGTGTTGAAGTTAAAACAAAAAAATGCAACTCTAAAAGCTGATATTGCTACTAAATGAAGAAGTATTTCAAGATTTTCTTGCTAACGGTATGGAAAGAAGCAAATATGCTTCTATGATTTATGGAGTTAGTAGAAATGGTAAAAAAAAGGTCTATGATTTGAAGAAATTGTAACTGAAACTAAACATATTCCTTCTGATATCTTGTGTACTATTTGCTTTAGGAAAGGTCAGTCCAAATTATCTTATCCCGTGTTAAATACAAGGAAAAACAAGAAACATTTCAAGACTAACCAACCAGGACCCAATTAGATTTGGGTACCAAAAGACAAAATTCTGTATGTTGCAGATGTTCTAAGCAACCAAGTTGAAACACTAACCATGGCATCTGGTAAGTGGATGCTAGCAACTTATGAAGGGAAAAAGGTTTATGTCCAAGACACGACTCTGGTTGAAGAAGGGCTGATCAACACAGTACCTAACAGAACCATAACTAGCTGATGAACAATGAGAATCAAGAGACGTCTCTGAACACTCTAATCAAATTCATTAAGACTACAAACCTAGAAGGGAATTGAAATCCCTTCATCTAGACACTCTAATAAGATAATATGAAAATTCAAAATTAGAAAACCAAAAAAGAAGAACTAAGAGAGCTTTTAGAGTGAAACTGAAACTATTGACATATATATAGGTTATATCATTCTTTAAATTTAATTATTGTCTGATATTATGTTCACTATGATAAAAAGAAGAATCATCTTAAAAATCAAAGCTAGATAAGTATTATACATATTCTCAAAAACTAAGAGGAACTAGGAGAATCACAAAATCTGAATATTTCAGTAGAAGCAGAATACAAGTTTGTTTCTTCAGAAACAATCATAAACCACCAGAAACAAACTCGTGTTTTGAGCTATATTTTTTCATTCTTAAATTATCTCATTAATATTTCGTTATATGACAAACAACTTGACCTTGAAAAGTCAATGTAAGATGATGATAGTGCAGATTTACCTAAACTAGAGGAAGCAAATGCAGGCAAATGAAAAGAACTTGAAAAATTAAAGGATACCAACAAATCAGAATAAGATGACAAATCTTAAGAGGATGAATCCGATCAAGTAAGAAATAGTCAAGATAAGTTAGAAGGAAGATCTGGATGGAAATAAAAGTCATCTCATCTTGAAACTCTAATCATTGGGAGTGCAAGTGATCATTTGAGGACCAGATCATCACTAAAAGATACCATTTTGTTTAGTGTACTCTCATCAATTGAGCCTACCTCTATTGGTGAAGCATTGGCAGATGATTGATAGATTCTTGCAATGCAGAAGATTACCTATTCTTTGAAAGTTGCTTATTGCGACTTTTTGAGGTAAATACAACTCCAAGTATATGAATGCATTTTTTAGGTATATGCAGTTTTATTTAAAAAAAAAATATTTTGGTCCTCAGAGTAGATTTTAAGGATTTTTATGGTTACCTATCTCTTTTCCTTGTTCATCAAAGGATCTAGTTTATACTAGAACAATTACTTGTATTTTTGTTGTTGCTTTTAACACATTGCCTCAGACTATAGCTCGCATATTGCAATACTACTTACTGCTATATTATGACTTGCTTCATTAGTAAACATAATTACTAGTTTATTAGGTGATAATATTTTGTGTTAAAATCACTTAGATTATTATCTCTAACTTACTCATAATTTTTTCTACCCTAAAATAGATAGTCATTAATACAAATCTTGTTGACACCAAATAATTGGTTTTATACTTAGAGTTTTGGTGATAACAAAATTATTTTATGAGAACAATATATTTGACTTCCAAAGTATGAAAGTAGATTTGTGTTTTTAAAGAAAATCTAAAATAAGATTTGAATTCAGATTTAAAATTGAAGAAAATCTAAAATAATATTGGATTTTGATTTATAAATGAAGAAAATCTTTGACCAAGTTAAAAAGAAGATATGGCCAACATTTGAAGAAGACTTCATCATGATTTTTCTACAATAAAATATGAACAGTATCAATCTGAAGAATTTACAAACTCAATCTCAACAAAATACAAACAAAATCAATCTGAAAAATTTACAAACTAAATTTGAACAAAATACAAACATAACCAATATGCACAATTTACAAACTCAATCTGAACAATCTATGAACATAATCAATCTAGAAGAATTGCTTAGATTAGATTCAGAAATAAAGAATTGGCTAAAGAACATATTATCAAAAATCACCTTGTTCAGAATTATTTTTGAATAAGATCATTGTTGACCAAAATAGGGATGAAGATACAATTCTGAATTAATCAAGGACTAAATTGAAGCCATAATTTTATCTATAAATAGATACTCAAGACTGAAGAAGAAGATTATGGAAAATATAAAAGAGTTGAAGAAATCATAAGGTCAAAATATCAAATTCATCTTAGAATTCAATGAGAGAAACACTTGTTCAAGTTAGAAATATTTTTTGAGTGTTTTTTTTTTCTTAGAGTGTGAGAGTTATTATTATTATTATTATTATTATTATTATTATTATTATTATTATTATTATTATTAGAAGCAAACTGTAAGACCCATAATTTTAAAGTACCATTTATGTATTTTTGGTGTATTTTGGATTTTGGCTCGGAGGCTTTTAAGCCAAAGTTAATTATATTTTGGAGTTTTATAATCAAAAAGATATTTTGATGCCAATTAAA
>NC_021164.2:17772817-17776652 GCF_000331145.2 Cicer arietinum | reverse complement strand
ATCCTGTCAATCGATTGCCAAATCGATTGATTCAGCCCAGGATTCTGTTTTCATTAAAAACCTTCACCCCAATCGATTTCCCAGTCGATTGGCTCAGTGAAAATCCTCAGTTTTAGTTGTATGATTGATTGTTCCTGAATCTATCCATGTCTTGATTTGTTATGTTATAATTAGGGGATTGAGAACTTCATTTTACTTTCTTTTTTAATTGGCAAAGTATTGTATGAACTTTTCGCATATTGAAAATCCTGTTAAGGTGCATGCTTAGTTGAAAAGTTATTTTGAGCATTTAAAAACTTAATTGCTATGTGTTAACTGTTATTTTTTTGGTTGGTGACCCTTTACAATTATTGTGGAAATCTGGGCTTTGCCCTCAGATGAGAGTCAGGACGGTCCTACCGGTTCGTACCCTACGGACGGGAATGGAGATGGGAACGCTTGACTGCAGTTACGTTATGAGGATCTCACGGGGCGCGTGGAGATACTCAGGGTGTATAGCTTTTTGGTAGGATGATCAGATTAGGATGATGTATAGGGACTAGGTGTCCTTCTTTTTGGATTGGAGTATTTTTAGTTTGGAAAACTGTCCTTATACTAATATTGTCAGTTTGACATCTTCTTTGAATGGGTTCCATGTACCATTTGATGTTGAGTAAATGTTTTGGATTTATAATTGGAGAAACTTTTCCGCTGCTTGTAAATTATAATGACTCAATTATTTATCCAAAGGCATTTCCTGATTTAATTCTTTGTTCGTTTTTAATTACTTTTGAAAAAAAAAAAATATATACCCTCGCTTTGAAAAACGGGGTGTTACACAAACACATAAAGTTCCAATCTTATGTATCCAACCTCATAGTGGTTTAGTTCCATCTTTAATTTGGGGTTGTTAGGTTGTTAAGAGAAGACTTGACTTGTAGGTTTGATGACTCTTCATCATATGCATATTTTCCCACTGTTTTAGTTTTATATATCCTCAATCATCAGTTAAATTAAGCATTTATTTGATATATTTTGTTGATTTTTGTTCTTTGAGTTGATAAAATGTTTTTTGTTTTTATTTCGTTGATTAAGTAGGAATTTTTCGTAATTTTACATTGCATTTTGTTTTAGTGCAGTACTGAATTTTGGTGAGAAATCAACATGACATATGTAGAGTCTTTCAGCCATATCTGGAGTTTTAGATGTCCAATTGGAGTCAATCCAAGTGAACATGAAAGCTAAGATCCATAGCTACAACTTTCGTGAAGACACCGGAACCAAATTCAGACTCGAAAGAGGAGACAAATGCAATATACGCCGGACAGCAGATGCTGAGCGCTTAGAGCGCGCTTGAAGCGCTTTTTCCAGCATCTGCTACTGCCCAAACGCGCCTGGGGCGCGCGACGCGCACCAACAACCATAAAAACGCAGATTTTTACTGTTTTAGGGATCTTTTTCATTATTGGGAAGTTGGGAGACTTGTGCCCTAGCATAGAAACTAAAAGACGACCGTTTCTGACATCATTGGAGCAGTTTTATCAAGAATCATTCATGAATCCTTCTTGTAATTCTTCTTTAATCTATATCTCTTTCATTTCTGTCATGAGTAACTAAACTCTATTTGTTAGGGATGAGTGTAACAAGATGAAACCCTTATTTTTATGATTTGATTTCTAGTTATATGAATGAGTTTATTGAATTATTTTTCTCATCTCTGTGCTTAATGCTTTTTATTGCTTGATCAACATTAAAATGTTCTACGATTTGTATTTTGAAACGGAAGTGGACTTTACAAATGCTTGAGATGAGAAATTCATGAATTTGTAGTCTAGACATAGGTGCAGGTCATGAAACCAATTAAATTAGTTGCAAAGCAATAATTTACAAGAGAATTTCTATACGGTAATGCTTAATTCTAATCTTAAATCTACTAAGGAATTAGGGGTTACTTTGGAATTAAAGGTTCTGTCACTAAGACATTAGGGCAAGAATAATAAAGAGAATTCGGTAATAATTCAATAAAGGAATTCAGTAACTAGGATCAAATTAGACACCAAGGTTGGATTCGAAGTGAAACTCATCCCTGACATTTTTCTCATTATAAAAGATCAATTTTATTATTGTTGTTAATTTCAAACATTATTTCAATCAACTTGGGAACCTTTTTGTTCAATTCTAGTAATCAAATATAATTCAATAGTAAAACGCAATCCTTGAGTTCGACACTCGGTACTACCGTTTTATTATTACTTGCAACGATTCAGTACACTTGTTGAAACGCTATCAAGTTTTTGGCGCCGTTGCCGGGGATTGCCATATCACTATTGAATTTAATTTATTTACTTAATCGAAATATTTTGCTCTGCAATAAAATTTTTGATTTTATTTTATTTTATGTTTTTTTTTTTTGTTGAACTTGCTAATGTCATGTCTAGTGGTTTGTCTCTTCTTTGTTTGAGATAACTATTTATTGTAGAGCATGGAAGATTATAATGGTGATATTCTACTACAATTATATGAAGAGTGTGATACTTGTTTTATTTCGTGTATATGTCGCATGATTGAGGGGCAAATCTTGAGCTATACATTTTTAAAATATCACCCTCAGATCCCTCCGATGCAGCCTCTTAGGTGTGACTTTTGCGGAGAAGCACATAAGAATGGAAATTGTGCTGATGACCTTGCCGAACTAGTAGAATATGATGACTTTTTTTTGAAAGTCACAGAAAACGACAAGCGTTACATTAAAAAGATCTATTGGGAACAAATTCTACCACCTAAAATTCTATCCAAAGAATCAAATGACAAAGACTTTCACATTACGGACGTTTTGGTTGAATTCATGAAGAATAACATGGTTTCAGTTGAAAGATTTGAAAGTCAATGTGAGAGGTTATGTGAGCAAGTGGTTAAGTTTGAGATGATGGAGGAGAAGTTGAAGATTGATGATAATTTCATTGTTGTGGTAGAAGAAGATAAGCAAGAGGAAAAGACGAACGAGGAAAAGAAAAAAGAAGAGATTGATAAAGTTCGAGATTCAATCTATACCTTGTTCATCAATCTTCAATTGAGAAGGACATGGAAGCAACATATTTTATTTCTCAAGTTCATGGAATTTCTACCAAACAAAAAGAAGAAGAAGGATGATGTGTTCTTCCTGTCATATATGCCACCTTGACAGTAGTTGAGACGTCAAGCTAATGACTTTAAAGAAGCGCTTATTGGGAGGCAACCCAATTTTATATCCTTTGCACCATATTTATTTAATGCATTTCAGATTTATTTTACTCCATTTAGTTCCAATTTTAGTCTATAATTTCTAGTTATCTTAGTTTTCATGTTTGGTATGAGCAAAGAATCAAAAAGATGCGTTGAGAAGCGATTGTACAGCTCCAAATGACAGAACGCGCGCCCAAGCGCGCCTAAAGCGCTTTTTCCAGCATTTGTCATTGTCAACGCGCGCCTGAAGTGCGCCTGAAGCGCTTTTTCCAGGACCTAATGGCAACCCAACAAAAAGCAAAACGAACTAAGGTCGCAAGTACATCCTTCGCTCAACAGACACCAAGAGGCATGTTTTATGCTCATCTATTTGCACCTCTCCAGTATATTGGCGACCATAGCGGAACAGGAGCGGATGATCTAAACGAGAATCCTTGAACTACTAAACTAAGAGAAGTTTTCTTTCCTTTTTTTTCTCTTACTGTTGTTTGTCCTGTTTCTTTCTGTTTTCCGTTTTCTTTGTTTAATGTCAGTGTAATGTGACTTTCTTATCTTTGTGTTCTTTTTTTTTCCTTTCACTAAATGTGTACTATGATGAAACAGTCGTACTGACTTGCACTTAATCTTAAAATTT
>NC_021164.2:17753618-17768260 GCF_000331145.2 Cicer arietinum | reverse complement strand
TAAAATTCTATCCAAAGAATCAAATGACAAAGACTTTCACATTACGGACGTTTTGGTTGAATTCATGAAGAATAACATGGTTTCAATTGAAAGATTTGAAACTCAATGTGAGAGGTTATTTGAACAAGTGGTTAAGTTTGAGAAGATGGAGGAGAAGTTGAAGATTGAAGATAATTTCATTGTTGTGGTAGAAGAAGATAAGAAAGAGGAAAAGACGAACGAGGAAAAGAAAAAAGAAGAGATTGATAAAGTTCGAGATTCAATCTATACCTTGTTCATCAATGTCCAATTGAGAAGGACATGGAAGCAACATATTTTATTTCTCAAGTTCATGGAATTTCTACCAAACAAAAAGAAGAAGAAGGATGATGTGTTCTTCCTGTCATATATGCCACCTTGACAGTAGTTGAGACGTCAAGCTAATGACTTTAAAGAAGCGCTTATTGGGAGGCAACCCAATTTTATATCCTTTGCACCATATTTATTTAATGCATTTCAGATTTATTTTACTCCATTTAGTTCCAATTTTAGTCTATAATTTCTAGTTATCTTAGTTTTCATGTTTGGTATGAGCAAAGAATCAAAAAGATGCGTTGAGAAGCGATTGTACAGCTCCAAATGACAGAACGCGCGCCCAAGCGCGCCTAAAGCGCTTTTTCCAGCATTTGTCATTGTCAACGCGCGCCTGAAGTGCGCCTGAAGCGCTTTTTCCAGGACCGTTTTTTCCAGCAAAATGAACTAAGGTTGCAAGTACATCCTTCGCTCAACAGACACCAAGAGGCATGTTTTATGCTCATCTATTTGCACCTCTCCAGTATATTGGCGACCATAGCGGAACAGGAGCGGATGATCTAAACGAGAATCCTTGAACTACTAAACTAAGAGAAGTTTTCTTTCCTTTTTTTTCTCTTACTGTTGTTTGTCCTGTTTCTTTCTGTTTTCCGTTTTCTTTGTTTAATGTCAGTGTAATGTGACTTTCTTTTCTGTATGTTTTTTTTTTCCTTTCACTAAATGTGGACTATGATGAAACAGTTGTACTGACTTGCACTTAATCTTAAAATTTTTGTTTGGGATTTCGCAAGTTAAATTTCATTTCTTAGATTATGTTATTACTCAAGTCGACAAGTCTTCCTAATGCATGCATTCTTGATTACTAAATGGTTGTAGAAGGCTAATATGCCATCAATTTTTCAAAAATACAATTTTAACTTTTCAGAAGCATGTTGGCTTTATTTTGATTGTTCATACTCTCTCTTATTATCCTAGCTGTGAGCTTTTGAGCCTAAACACTTAAATTCTTTGTTGTGTGATTATCCAGACATGTGTTATCCCTCTAGAACTTGCACTAATTCTGACTTGCATCACTTGTAATTTATGCATACATTGAGGCAATTTTATTGGTCGTTTGAGCCTTTCTAACTACCCGATGAAAATTTTACCCTTTGCTAGCCCCTTTGAGCCTTGCCCTTTTATTTCGGTTACTAGCCACATTACAAGAAAAACAATTGACTTTAATTAAATCACCTTACTTGGAGTTAGGTAGAAAAAAAAATTTCTGGTCTTGATAAAATTCTAAGTTTGGGGTTGCTCATGGGATAGCAACTTTTTAAGTTTGGGGTGGTGATTCTCACAAAAAGAAAATAAAAAGAAAAAGTAAAAAGAAGAAAAAGAAAATGAAAGAAGAAAGAAGAAGAAAAAAATTCAATTTGTGTACCTTGGTAAAAAAATATATTCTTTGTTCTTTTGTTAATGTCTGAGAATTTCCATAATGAAAAGGTGAAGAAAAAAAAATGGTAGAATAAGGTGGAAATGTATGCCTAACTCCAAGTGGTAAAGCCTACTATCCTAAAATGCCCTACCCTTACCTAAGCCCCGTTACAACCCGAAAGTCCTCCAAAAATGTATGTGTTTACTGCATTGTGATTGCTAACTAGAATTTTTTCAAGCCTATGGTAGCGTGATGCATGTTCTAGGATTTGAGCGATAAATTCATAACCCTTTCTAAACACTTGAGAGAAATTTTGGTGAGATTGTGTGAAGAGAGAGTTGAATTTGATGAATGAATGCCAATGTGAACAAATCTTGTTGTCTTTTTGTTCTTTTTGCAAACAACCATAGAGCATGATGAATGTTTTGCAGAAGCAAGAACTTTGAAAATTGAGTTTGATTTAATTTGAGAAATTGAATTTAAGTGTGCATTTAACTTGATCAAATCTGAAATTATTTGTTGCTTGGGGACAAGCAATAGATTAAGTTTGGGGTTGTGATGACTCTTCATCATATGCATATTTTCCCACTGTTTTAGTCTTATTTATCCTCAATCATCAGTTAAATTAAGAATTTATTTGATATATTTTGTTGATTTTTGTTCTTTGAGTTGATAAAATGTTTTTTGTTTTTATTTCGTTGATTTAGTCTTAGATTCAGAAATAAAGATTTGGCTAAAGAACGTATTATCAAAAATCACCCTGTTCAGAATTATTTTTTAATAAGATCATTGTTGACCAAAATAGGGATGAAGATACAATTCTGAATTAATCAAGGACTAAATTGAAGCCATAATTTTGTCTATAAATAGATACTCAAGACAGAAGAAGAAGATTATGGAAAATATAAAAGAGTGGAAGAAATCATAAGGTCAAAATATCAAATTCATCTTAGAATTCAATGAGAGAAACACTTGTTCATGTTAGAAATTTTTTTTTAGTGTTTTTTTTTTCTTAGAGTGTGAGTTATTATTATTATTATTATCATCTTTGTAAGAAGCAAACACATAAAGTTCCAATCTTATGTATCCAACCTCATAGTGGTTTGGTTCCATCTTTAATTTGGGGTTGTTAGGTTGTTAAGAGAAGACTTGACTTGTAGGTTCAAGTTGGTTAGTTCATCAAAAGTTCGGGATTGTCAGACTATTTGGGAAGACTAGTTGAAAGGGTTAGATGTTTTGTAATTCAAGGTGTTTGAATTAGTGGATTAAAGCCTTCTGAATGAGGGGATTGGATGTAGCGAAGTTAGTGGTGAACTAGGATAAATCTAGGTGTCCAATTATTTATGCTTTCATTGTTTGCTGCCTCTAAACCCAATTGCTTCTTATTTAAGTAATTCATAAAAAACCAACCAATCTTCATCAAATTAGCAAAAAGTTATCAACTTGGTCAAACACAATTGAACCTCTTTCTCATGTTTACACCTTCAATTGACATCAAAGTTCGGTTTACGGCTGAGCAGATTATAGTGTTTGAGGAAAGATCCAAGGATTCAACATGCCTGGATTCAGTGAATCAGCAAATGAAGACATTGAGGTATTCTCTTACTTAACTCGATCTAATTGAATTATTGCTATAAATGGTTTTTTCAATAAGAATCACAAATTGTCTTTAAAACAGAAAATGCAACTCTGAAAATTGATATTTCTAAAATTAAACCAGAAAATGCAACTCTGAAAACTAATATTACTGATCTTAAAACAAAAAATGAAAATCTGAAATCTGATATTGTTGAACTTAAAGATAAAACCATGAAAGATATCCATGTTTAAAATATGACATGTAATTCTTATAAGCATGAAGAAGTATTCCAAGATTTTCTAGCTAATGGTATGGAAGGAAGCAAGTATGAATCTATGATCTATCTTGTTAGTAGAAATGGTAAAAGAGGTATAGGATTTGAAGAAATAGTAACTAAACCTAAACTTATTCACTCTGATGTTTTGTGTATTGTTTGTTCTAAGAAAGGTCACTCTAAATTACTTGTCACATGTTAAATACAAAGAAATACAAGAAACCTTTCAAGACTAACAAACTAGGACCCGATCAGATTTAGGTATCAAAAGACAAAATTGTTTATGTTGCAGATGTTCTAAGCATCCAAGTTGAAACACCAATCATGGCATTTGGTAAGTGGATCCAAGCAGCTTATGAAGGGAAAAAAGTCTATGTCCCAAGACCTGACTTTGGTGGAAGAAAGACTTGTCATCACAATACCTATCATAACCAAAACCATATGATGAACCAGAAATATCAAAAAAAATCTGGAGTATCAACTGAATCAAAATTGGCAGAGAGATAAAAAATATCAACATAATCAAAACTAGCAGAGAAATTACACATATCAACATAATTGGAACTACTAGAATAATCTGAATTACCATTAGTTCCCAAATTATCGAGGAACCTGATTCATCAATAGAAACAGAAGTGTAAGATGAACAATCATAATCGGGAGATTTCTCTAAACACTCCAATCAAATTCATTAAGACTACAAACCTAGATGAGAATTCAAATCCCTTCATCCAGACTCTCTAATCATAGGATATGAAAATTCATAATCTGAAAAAACCAAAAAAGAAGAACTAAGAGTTTTCAGAGTGAAACTGAAACTGTTGAGATATAGGTTATATCTTTCTTTAAATTTAATTATTGTGAGATATTATGTTTTTTGTGATAACAATAAGCTTGAACTTAAAAATCAAAGCTAGATAAGTAGTTTGCATGTTGTGACACCCTAAATCCCAAAATGATATATGTAATAATTTATTCTAGAATTTTTTTGAGTAAAATTTGCAGCGGATAAAGAAAATATCTTTTCAAGAAAATAAAAAACTTTTGTAACTAATTTAGGATATCACGTTTTTCAAAGTACACATGAAACAATTCAAACTTTATTACTCAATTAAAACAATTTAATCTCAATGAACTTGATTTAACTATAAATTCTTATTTTAATTCCAAAAACTTACTAGTACTAAGGTTTTCATATAAAAAGTCATTTGTAATTACATAACTAAAATATAAATTACAACTCTAAATTCCTGGTATCACCTATCAGAGCGGGGTTTCTCCCAAACTTGAACTTCAAGATTCATTAACCTGTAACAACTGTGATTTCGAAAACGCATGGCTAAGCCAGTCAAACACAAATAATGAAGGAGGTGAGTTTCAAAATCATGATGACAGTATAATACAAGTAAGAAGAACACACAAACAATCATAATAGAACCGTATCATTATGCAAACATTCCATCAAGAAAATATCACATTAAAAAGTCAAAATCACTCAAGGAAAATCAACAAATTTCACTATAACATCTAATCGTCTAAGAGAAATTATCACCACACGCGATACATATTAATCACAACAAAACAATCACAATAAAATGGAACGCTATGCATGAGCTTAGACTCTACTTCACAATGTGGTACCATTCTAACTCTGAAGTACTTGGTTAGGAGGCTTGATACTACGCCACCATCTCGGTGGACGGACAATTCAAATTGGCCCTATCCTCATAGATCCCAAAACTTAACCTGAAACACATATACGTGACAGTCGAGGTAAACGTGTGTTGCGTGGTAGCTCCCGACATTTGGAGTGTTACCTCCAAGTCACCTAGGAATTCCCCACCCGAATACCTCCAAGGTCTAACAATCTTGCCTTAAGGCTCAACAGCAGACCGCCACGATCGAGCTCATTCAGTTGTACTTCCCCAAAATCACTTGGCTTGTCAGGCCCTACCTATATGATGACAAAATAATCTCCACTTCACAAATTCTCAATATTTATTTTCTCCCCTCGTTGGCCTATGATACTCCATTAAGACCGTCATCTCAATCACAAATTGGAATCACAATTATTTCACCAACTACGGGGTTACTTCAATATTCTCATCACAAATTCACAATATCACTATCATTAATCATATCTCTTCGCATAAACTCATCACAATTTTATAGAATCACTATCATCAATCAAACATCATCATTATCATCACATAAACTTATCACAAATTTATATCATAAATCACACATCATCATCAAATAAACTTACATTATACACTGCATTCACATAAACTCATTTAATCAAACATATGCATCTAATTCATTTGAAATCAAATATTACAATGATATCAAATATCACAATAATGTTAAATATCACAATAATGTTAAATATCAAAATAATATCAAATATCACACATTTAATGAAATTAAATCAATCAACACCTTATAAGTATTTCCATTCCACATTTTAATCTCACAATTTCCTTATTTGCATATTAATTAATTTATCACTCAAAGGACTACGACAGTACGTAGCGAGCCCCAAATGCATCGTTGGGAAATACGGTTTTCCCGTTCATCTCACATTATAATATACTCATGAATTCAAACGTTCTCTCTCCACTTACCTTATTTCAACACTTTCTCAAACACAGAGATCAATGGTAATTTTCAACAGCAACGGCAGATCGACAACGTCCATCGAGCGAGTCCGAATAAACGATGAGTTCACAAAATCGTTCAAACGTGACTGATAAATTATTTGGAGCATAAAAATAAATGTTAAATAATTAATAATAATTTTAGGAACAAAATTGGAGTCAAAACGATGAGAAAAAACTGCTGAAAAAGTCTCATCGACTCGTCAGAGCGCCAGAAGGGTCCGACGTCAACTTCACCGAAAAATACAAATATTAGTGCTTCTTGAAGGTTTCGACGAGAGGAATCCCAAAATGATGTCAGATTTTTTAGACGACAAACATGGTGATCATAATCGGCCAAAAATAGCTCACCCAAGAAAAGAAATGTAGCTGTTTCTGATTAAACGGAGTCACGATCAATAAAATTGATGCCAAAAATGGATTCAGTGGCCGATTTTGTGTGGGATAGAGGTTGGGATCATTTCAAAATAGCAAGAAATTGATGGAACAAATTTGAGAGGAAGATGGTGTTGATGTGTTCTTGTGTTTGTTTATTTTTTGTTCTTTTTGTTTTTGTTGCAGATTGAGGGGTCTAGATGGCTGATGTACAAGTGCAGGAGTAAAACAGTCTGTAAGACCCAACACAGAGAGTCAAGTCTGAGGCAGAAATGGGGGTGTAATGAACAACTCACAAGTGTAGGAAAGGAAAGCCCAACCAGCCCAATTTAATGTGCAGATGTAGAAAATAGGGGTGTAAATAGTTGTCTGATCCAAAAATTTATTTTCTACTATTTCTAAAAATCCTTAATAAATAATTTATTTTACTAATCCACACTAAACTTTTTCTCCAAAACACTCATTTTAACATAATATTATTTTTCTTTAACATAGATAAATCTAATTTTAACCAAAACTCTCATATTCAAACTAATAACTATAAGTATTACTATAACATTTTTCAAAATGATCACATAAAAATACGTCATCATACCATAATAATTGTATGAAAATAAAGAAACTCAATAGCAATATTACTAATACTTCAAGATAATTATTTGTAAAATAAATAATTGAAATATGATATATTTATTAAAAAAAATTAAATATAATTATGTGCATACTTAACATTAGTCAAACATACAAGAAAATATCGCATTAACTACAAACACACATATACACGTAGAATCATCGAATATCTTATACTTTAAAATATGTACACTAAAATACTAGTATTTATAGAAAAATATATAAAGTATATAAAATAAAATATGTATTATTTATATCACTTATTTAGTCAAATATATACAAAATTAGCGTATCATAGAAAACTCTCATATAACAAAAATTAGTCACAAGATTTATCCACATATATTCTAAAATAGTTTTAAAACCAAATTAATTATCTAAAATCATATTTTATTAAGAAAATATTTATTATAAAATTTGGGGTGTTACGCATGTTCTAAAAAATTTAGAGGAACCAGGAGAATCACAAAATCAGAACATTTCAGTAGAAGTAGAATAACAGTTTGTTTGTTCAGAAACAAACATACACAACCAAAAACAAAACTTGTGTTTTGGGATGTATTGTTTCCATATTAAATCATCTAATTTATATTATGTTGTATGACAAACAACTTGACCTTGAAAAGTTTAACCAAGATAATGATAGTGGAGATTTACCAAATCAAAGGATGTAGATATAGACAAACTAGGAGAATGTGAAATATCTAAGGATACAAGCAATTCAGAAGAAGATGACAAATCTTCAGAGGATGAATATGATCAAGTTAGAAGGAAGATCTGGATGCAAGTACAAGCCATCTCATCATGAAATTCTAATATTTGATAGGTTGAGAAACATAGTGAATTGGACTTTATCGTATCTTTATTTCTGAAGGTCAAAGAACCAGCCTAAGTTTGTTTCGTCCAAATCCAATCAAGCGTTTGAAGGAAGACTCAAGTGAATCAATTTGAAAAAATAATTTGAACAAATACACACAATATGTTTCTAGAAGAATTGCTAAGATCTAATTGGGAAATAAAACATTGCCTAACAGTCAAATTATCAAGATCGTACCAATAAGAATTATATTTGGAAGAAATCTTTGTCGACTAAGGTGAATTTGAGATACGATTCAGAAACTCAACAATAAATTCTTGAACCTAACTTCATCTTTAAATAGTGGATCAAGACTGAAGAAGAAAATGTATAACACGAACATAGAAACTCTGAAATCCTAAAAACCAAAGTTATTTAGAAAACCTAAAGAGCTCAATTTTCTCAAAGTATTTAGAGTTTAATGTTTTAATTTTTAGAAAAAGCACTCATTCAACTTTATATTATTTAGTGTTTAGTGCTTCATTGTAAGTGTGTGATCTTTGTAACAAAATCTGCTTAAAAAAAAGCAAAACAGAAACAATGTCCCCTCTTTGTTACCCAGTTGAATAGTGGCTTTAGTTTCCCTCTAACAATCTGTAGGATTAAGGTTGTGTAGAGAAGGCTTGACATGTAAGATCAAGGTGTGGTTTTCCTTAAAAAGTCTATAGGAATAAGTTGTTTTGTGAAGACTGACTTTTAGGGCTACGTGTTGTGTAATTATGTTTTTGAATTAGTGTATAAATTCTTTCATGTGAGGGGATTGTGTTGAGACAAAATCTCTCTCAATTGTTTTAATGATAACAAAATTATTTAAAAAATTATGATTATGCTTATTGTCTAATTTGTGCTCTTGAATTTATCTAAGTTAGAAAACAGGTTCCTCATCACCTTGATCAAAAAAAGTATATTTGACACAGTCTGATATTGTTAGAACCAAGTTGGTTTTACATTTAGAATTTTGATGTTAACAAAAGTATTTTATGAGAACAATATATTTTACTTCAAAGTGTATGAAAGAAGATTCATGTTTTATGAAGAAAATGTAAAATAAGATTTGATTCAAATTTATAATTGAAGAAAATCAAAAATAAGATTTGCTTCAAAATTATAGTTGATGAAAATCCAAAATAAGATTTGATTCAAATTTATAATTGAAGAAAATCTAATATAATATTTAATTCAAAATTATAATTGATGAAAATCTAAAATAAGATTTGATTCAAATTTATAATTGAAGAAAATCTTTGACCAAGTTGAAAAGAAGATATAGTCAAGATTTGAATAATATTTGAAGAAGATTTGATCAACATTTGCAGAAGATTTAATTAAGATTTGAAGAAGATTTTATTTGGAGAATTTTCAAACGTAATCTGAACAAAAATAAAACAAAATCAATCTGAAGAGTTTACAAACTCAATCTAAACCAAACAGAAATAGAATCAATTTGAAGAATTTACAAACTCAATCTGAACAAGTTACAATTCAGAATGAAACAAGAACTAAATTGAAGCCCAAATTTTCACAATAGATACACACTCAAGGCTGAAGGAGAAAAGCTTTCAAAAGCATAAAAGAGTAGAAGAACGTAAGCTTAAGTTCTCAATTCATCTTAGAGTTTAAAGAGAGAAACACTTATTCAGGTAAGAAATATTTTCTGAGTGTTCTTTTCTTAGAGTGTAAGAGTTATTATTATTATTATCAACATTGTGAAAAGCAACTACTCAAGTTCCAATCTTTTGTATCCAACTCAATAGTGGTTTAGTTCCTTCTTCAATCTAGGGTTGTTAGGTTTTTAGGAGAATACATGGCTTTTTGGGTCAAGGTGGCTAGTTCCTCAAAAGTTTGGGATTGTCAAGCTGTTTGGAAAGACTGGCTTGGAGGGTCAGGTGCTTTGTAATTAAAGGTATTTGAATTAGTGGATTAAAACCTTATGAATGAAGGGACTGGATGTAGCCAAGTAAGTGGTGAACTAGGATAAATATATATGTCAAATTATTTATGCTTTCATTTTTTATTGCTTTTGATTCTGATTGTTTCGTATCTAAGTAATTCATAAAAACCACCAAATGTTCATCAAATTAGCAAAAAGTTATCAACTTTATCAAACACAATTCAACCCCCCTTTCTCGTGTTTGCACTTAGACATGTCCTCTAAGCTAGAGGATAAACAAGTAGAGGATGGATCTTTAACCTCGAAGAAAGAAGATATACAAGACCACCAAAAAATGAACACATGGCAGATAAAAAGAAGATGAATCTTTATTTAGAGACAAACAATACTAAAGTAAAAGGATAAGACAACTCATGAGAAGAGGATCCACGCCAGAGGATGAACAATGAAAGGATGAACTTCTGGTTCCATTCATCCTCATACATAGGGAATATCCAAAAGTACCATAGTACGAAAAAGTGTTGTACTTTACAAGAAAAACAAGACACTACAACTCTTGGAAAAGGAAAAAGTCAAAAGTACAAGTCATGTCCTAACTTATGGAAAGATCAAACCTCATATCCGAGGACAGACTGCAAACTCATCATCTTAAGCTCATATATTACAAGGACAACTGGATGACACTTTTGTAAATCAGATTGTTGACCATGGACATTTAATCAAGTCTCCAACGGTCACTTAATACTTTTCCTCTCGTAGAGAAACACTCAAAGCTAAGAAGAGCAATCCCAGCCTCTTTTTGCATTTTCTATAGTCTTTAGCTATATCTTTGAGAGTATTCTCTTATAAATTTTTTTTAAGGAAAAAAAGCATACTCTCATCACAAATCACTAAATTTTTATATTACAAGTTCATATAAACTTGGTAATGGTTTTAAATATGAAGAAAGATAGTCTAAGCCTAGTAATACTGGAAAACAAACACAGAAAATGAAAGATCCCTTTAGAGGACAAGTCATTTTGAACTATAGTGAAACTCACAAGTTTGTGAAGAACTGGATGTAACCCATATTGGATGAAGCAATATAAATTTACATGTATTTTCTTTATATACTTTAGTTTTTCTGTTTCATACATTGATCCTCATATAACTTGCATTTCATCCTCTCGTAGAGGATACAGTTTTAAACAGCTCACTAGAAAATTTAAAACTATAATATATCTATTCAACCCCTTTCTAGTAATATTTTAGTTACTTCAGACTGGACGTAACTACAAAGTTGGTGGTGAACCGGGATAAAATCATGTGTGTTGTTTGTACATCTACATTATTTGTCTTATTGATGCCTCTAATTAGTAAAACTATTTAAATTACCAAATCAGAATTCGAATCAAGAAAATAGTTTTAAATTAGACAAACAAAATTCAACCTCTCATTCTTGTGTTTACGCACCTTCAATTGGAATCAGAGCTTGACCTCAAGGCTGAGCACTTTACCATGTTTAAGGAAACATTCAAGGATTAAACATGTTTGAATTCAGTGAAGAAACTACTATTGGAAAGATCAATGGACAACCTCTATTTGATGGTGAACGTTTTGAGTACTAGAAAGGCAGGATGATGAGATTCTTTATTTCATAAGATCCTAAACTTTGGCACTTGGTGGAAGATGGTTATACTGCTCCAACAAAAGAAGATGGTACTAAAATTCAAAGAAAAAAGATGAATGTAGATCAAAAGAAGATGTACAAGATGCATCATAAGTCCAAATAATTCATTATAAATGCAATAACTTCCAAGAAGTTTGGCAAGTACACCAACAAGGAGACAACAAATAAAATTTATGACAATTTGATTCTAACTTATGAAGGAAGCAAATAGGTTCAAGAGGCAAAGGCAAATCTTTTGGATAGAAAGTATAAGTTGTTTCAGATGGAGGAAGATGAAAACATTGAGACTATGTTTTCCAGATTTTAAACTTTGGTCTCAAGGTTAAGAGTACTTGAAAAAAGCTATAAAAATGTTGATCATGTCAAGAAGATCCTATGAAGTCTGCCCAACATTAGAAGCAAAGGATTTGAATACTCTCAAATTAGAAGAATTAATCAGCTCTCTCAGATCACATGATATTGAGCTTGAAGAAGATGAGCCCAAGAAGAAGAACAAGACTATGGCTCTGAAATTCAAGCAGAAGAAAGCCTTGCAAATAGAAGTAGAATCAAAGGATATTTAATAGGTCCATAATTTTGTCACTTTTACATTAAAAAATTCACATTTAATTTACCCCAACTTAAAAAAATTATAAACTT
Organism: Cicer arietinum; assembly: GCF_000331145.2. Taxonomy (NCBI): domain Eukaryota; kingdom Viridiplantae; phylum Streptophyta; class Magnoliopsida; order Fabales; family Fabaceae; genus Cicer; species Cicer arietinum. The sequence goes on along the minus strand of NC_021164.2, from coordinate 17,755,982 downwards.
TTGTGGATGATTTTTTTACAATGTTCTAAACATGCTTGTAAAAAATATTCAAAAATTTTAAAGTTAAAAGACAATTAAACATGTTTCGTTTTATCATGGACTAAAATTATTTGTTGGATTATTTTTTAAAGACTAACAATTGTATTTTTATTTTACAAGGACTAATTTTAAAAGATTGTGATTTTATAGGGACTAAGGCAAAAAGAGTAAAGTGCAAAAGCATCTCATGAAATAAAAGGCATCACAATTATGTTGCATTCCAAAACCACCACATGTCATTTGCAACACCTCAATAAATTTATAGGGAAAATAAGTAAAAAGAGGAAACAAATAGTGTAGATCAACAACTGTCTCACTAAAAATCTTATTCTAAAACCCAATGAGATAAAACCATGTCTAAAGCAAAAAGAGTGTGGTGAAAAAAAAAAACATTCAATTAAAAAAATGAAATTAAAAAAATATCAAATTTAAAAACATGACTATTTAAATTTTAACAATTAAACATTAAGTTATATAGTTCAATCTTGGACTAATGATATCTTAAAGTTTATTCACACTAAGTAAGCAAGATTATACGTTTTTGTTGGGAATCAGTTTTACTTTGATGATGAATCTTGATGAATAATAGAGAGAGGGAAGAGAACATATAACAGACTTTAACAGGAACTGAATTGTTGCTCTTTTTTTCAACAACTGTTAACTGTGGTTACAAGAGTATTTATACAGCTAGCTTCAATTATTAACCACACATTGGTTAAATTTGCTAACCACCCATTATTTAAAAACAAGTAAATGCCTAATTTGAACTATATTACAATACACCACCTAATTCAAATTACTTAATGTGAGCATTCCAATCATGCTCTTCATCTTTTCAAGTCTTCCAGGCTTCACTGCCTTGGTTAGTATATCTACGAACTGCACCTCAGTTCTGCAATGTTCCAACGCTAAGTTGTTTTTGTTGACTTGATCACGAAGGAAGTGATATTTTACTTCTATGTGCTTGCTACGTCCATGAGCTATTGAATGTTTAGCCAAGTCAATAGCAGATCTATTATCAACTCTCAGCTTCATTACTTCACAGGACTTGACATTTAATTCCTTGAGCAGCATGCTCAACCAAAGAGCCTGACTAGCACAAAATGCAGCTGAGATATACTCAGCTTCACAACTAGATAATGCTACCACCTCTTGCTTCTTAGAACACCAAGATATAGGAGCATGACCAAGCATAAAAATATACCCTGAGGTGCTTTTTCTATCCACACTGTCTCCACTCCAATTTGCATCAGTGTAACCAATGACTTCAAACTCAGAATTTCCTGTTGCAGTAGGAAATAGAATGCCACAATCCAATGTTCCTTTTACATACCTAAGAATTATCTTAGCTGCAAGCATATGATCTTTGCAAGGTTTTTCCATAAATCTACTCACTAGACTGACACTGAAGGTAATGTCTGGTCTAGAATTGCAAAGATATCTCAGTGAGCCTATGAGCTGCCTGTACAGTGTAGAATCAACCAGTTTTGTATCTGCACCAGCAGTGAGTTTAATGCCTGGTTCACAAGGAGTAGTAGCAGGATTGCAATTAGTCATATTAAACCTCTTTAATATGTTTGTTGCATATTTCTTTTGATGAAGGAATATGCCTCTTTGGAATGACACAAATTCCATACCTAAGAAGTAACACAGTCTGCCTATATCAGACATTTCAAATTCCCTCATCATCTCTATTTTGAAGTCACTGATCTCTTGCTCACTGTCACCAGTGACAAGAAAATCATCCACATACAGACAGAGTATTAGCACTCCAGACTTACCACAATCTTTCAAGTATACACCATGTTCTGTAGTACATTTCACAAACTATAATTTCAGTAAGAACCCATCAATTCTTCTATTCCATGCTCGTGGAGCCTGTTTCAAGCCATATAACGCTTTGTTCAACTTCATCACCTTGTCTTCCATGCCCTTCTTGACAAAGCCAGGTGGTTGCTTAGTGTATACTTCTTCTTCTAAGGGACCATTGAGGAAAGCAGATTTTACATCTAGCTGACTCAATGTCCATTTCTTTCTGCTAGCAATTGCAACTATCATTCTTACAGTTTCTATTCTAGCTACAGGTGCATAAACTTCATTGAAATCAAGGCCAGGTTTCTGTAGAAATCCTTTTGCTACTAGCCTTGCTTTGTACTTAGCAATTTCACCAGAGGGTTTAACCTTTGTCTTGAACACCCACTTCACTTCTATAGCCTTCTTATTTCTTGGCAAGCTTACCATTTCCCAGGTTTTGTTCTTGTGAATTGATCTCAATTCCTCATCCATAGCATCCTTCCAGTGAGGGTGAGCCAGTGCTTCCTCTAG
>NC_021164.2:17732685-17743714 GCF_000331145.2 Cicer arietinum | reverse complement strand
CTGTTTCTTCTCTCTGCAGTCCCATTGTGTTGAGGGGTATAAGGTGCCATTACTTCATGAATTAATCCTTCTTCCTTGCAGTAATTTTCAAATTCAGTTGATGTATACTCCCCCCACCTTCTGTTCTTAGTAACTTGATTGAATTTCCAGCTTGTTTTTCAGCAAGTTTCTTAAATGATTTAAATGTTGTAAAGACTTCAAACTTCTTTTGCAACAAGTAAATCCACATTTTCTTGGTAAAATCATCTATAAAAGAGACAAAGTACAAGTTACCTCCATAAGACTTAGCTTCAAATGGTCCACACACATCTGAGTGTACAATCTCAAGTTTTGTCTTGGCTCTTGTTGGCACTGCAGTCTTGTAAGATTTCCTAGGTTGTTTCCCTTCACAGCATTTACCACACACACCCTTTGGAACTTCAATTACTGGCAAACCATGCCCTTCATCTGCAGCTTTCTCATGTTGTTGAAGTTCAAGTGTCCCAATCTCTTGTGCCATTTCCACACACTTTCATTGACTTGAGCAGTTAGGCATTTATGCTCAAATGAACTCACACCAACCTTGAAGGTTCTGTTCTTTGATACAGGGACTTTCAAGACACATTTGCCATTTGTATCAGCAACTTCCATATGTTCACCTTGCATATGCATTGAGAAGCCCTTCTCCATCAACTGCCCCAAGCTAAGCAAGTTACTTTCCATATTAGGAACATACAGTACATCACTAATCACCACCTTACTTTCATCTACTCTTCTTATGCTCAATTTTCCAATTCCTTTGGCCATTACAGATCTTCCATCTCCAAACTTGATGCTTCTTCTCACTGTTTCATCAAGCTCACAGAACCAATCCTTATGCCCTGTCATGTGATTCGAGCAACCAGTATCCAAATACCACCATTCTTCATAGCCTGTTTCACTGTTAATGATAGCCATCAGCATTACGGTTTCCTGATTATCAGAGTCTTGCGCAAATTGAGCTTCTTCATTTCTCTTTCTAGGCACCTTAGGATTGTTACACTCATCTGCATAATGACCATATTTTTGACAATTGTAACACTGAATATCTTCCTTAGATTTCTTCTTTCCCTTTCCATTACTGTTACCTTCTTTCTTCTGATTCTCACCCTTAGGATTATTGCCTTCTTGCTTATTGTTCTTCCACTTTCCTTTTCCTCTCTTATTCTTCCAAGATTGTGCAAACAGGGCTTTCTCATTCTCTTTATCATATTTCTTGATATTATCCCTGTTCTTTAATTTCAATTCATGTGCTTCTAAAGCACCTAGCAATTGTTCTAGTTTTAATGTATCTAGGTCTTTAGCTTGCTCTATTGCAGAAACAACTCCATCAAAATTTGGGGTTAATCCAGTGAGAACCTTTTCCACTTTCATGGTTTCAGATACGGTTTCGCCAGAACTCCTCATTTGATTAGTTAGAACTACTAACCTATTTACGAAATTGGCCACTAATTCATTGGATTCCATTTGTAATAGCCCCAATTGACGCCTCATCGCCATCAATTTCACCTTCTTCGTTTGCTTGTCTTTGGCGTATGTGGTGGCTAGCACATCCCACGCTTCTTTAGCAGTCTCATACTCTATGATTTTCTCAAGAACGTTTGCGTCCACACATTGATGAATCAAGAAAATTGCCTTGTCATCCTTCTTCAATTGTTCGCGATGCGTTGCTCTTAATGCTTCTATGGGATTCTCCGCCAACGGTGTGACACCGATGCGTATGATATCAAGAACACCTTGATACCTGAACACCACCTTCATTTGCGCCGTCCACCTCTCATAGTTGTTACCGTCGAAGATCGGCAGTTTCGTCGGAATTTGGTCGTTGCTCTTCTGCGTTGCCATCATTTATCGCCGTGTTCTGCCTCGAACCGGGCTCTGATACCAAATGTTGGGAATCAGTTTTACTTTGATGATGAATCTTGATGAATAATAGAGAGAGGGAAGAGAACATATAACAGACTTTAACAGGAACTGAATTGTTGCTCTTTTTTTCAACAACTGTTAACTGTGGTTACAAGAGTATTTATACAGCTAGCTTCAATTATTAACCACACATTGGTTAAACTTGCTAACCACCCATTATTTAAAAACAAGTAAATGCCTAATTTGAACTATATTACAATATTTGACCTAAAATTATACGTTTTGACTATATGGTTTGATCTTCGACTAATGATGTCCTACTAATTACTGAGACTAATGACGCAAGATTATATGGCTTGATTGACGATTAGTGGTGACCTATGAGTGATTTGGACTAATTAAGTTTGATTGTATTGGCTGATCTTCGATTAACAATGTTATAATACTTATTGAGACTAATTAAGTTTGATTTTACGGTTGAATTTTCGAATAATGATGTCCAAATACTTATAGGAACTAATTAAGTAAGTTTATATGGTTCGACCTACGATTAATAGTGTCATATGACTCGTTTGGACTAATTAAGTTTGATGGTACGAGTCGATCTTTGATGAATGATGTCCTAATAGTTATTTAGAATAATTACGTTTCCTTATACTTATTGAGACTAATTAAGCGAGATTATACAGTTCAACCAATAATTAGGGTGACCTATGACTAATTTAAATTAATTGATCTCCAAATTAATGATATCCTAATTGTTGAGACTACTTAAGTTTGATTGTAAGAATTGATCTTCGATTGATGATGATTAATGATGTCGTATTACTTATTCAGACTAATTAAATTTGATTGTATTCGATAGTTGATTATTGACAATTTGACACTTATTTAGATTTATTAAGTTTGGCTATATGATTTAATCTTAAATTATTGATATCCTAACTTGAATGATTCAACGGTTAAGTGAAATCCAATTAGACTACCTTAGACTTATGAATTCTAATTTTGAATACCGATCAAGTCATTCTAATCTAATTAGTCTAACGTGAAGTTAGGAAATTATTTCATTTCAATTATCCAATGATTCAATTATAAATCATTACACTAATAATGACTTAAGAATTCAAAGTTTGATAATTTTTTATTTCAAATAAATATAATTTTTCAAATTAAATATGCAATAAAAAAAAATAAAAGTTATCACAATTGTACTTGTGATACTCGAGATTACAACTGTATAAATTAAAAGTATTTATGCACAAAGAATATGTCAAACTTGTTTCATGCACCACTTATATATAAGGCTAAAATTTCTTCCATAATCATCAGTACCTAATGAGCAAAATATTATATATAAGTGTGAAGTTCCTTGATTACGTAATATTAAATGATTTTACACTGTATCTTCTGATGACTGGATAATTTGAAGGAACACCAAGACTTTACTTTCAAAATCATATTGAGTCTGATGAACGTGCTCTCTAACGTGCCACTAGGCATTTTGATTTGCAAGCAATGCTCTGATAATTCAGGATTTGATAAATATGACAAGCATTTGATTGTTTGCCTCTGATAAGTATGACAAATATTTGATCGTCTAGCTCAGATAAAAGTCTGATTCTAATAGAAAGTAAACATTTTGATGGAATGTTAAGTTTCTGAAGAAGACATATTTGTTTATCCTTTGCCCAACATGTTGAATGTAACATCCTAAATCAAATGATTAAAAATAATTAGAATTTTAAGATATTCTAATTTATAGGTAGTCATAACTAATAAAATCAAGACACATGTTCTTCTAAACAAATTCTTCGCTTTATGTGGAACAAACTACCGGCTAGTGACTAAACATAGGAGATATAGGAAATTTTGTTATTAGCAGAATATATATATATATACAATTACTAAAAATAACATGCGGATAGAAGAAAAAAAAAAGGAGAAGAAATATAAATCTAAAAAGATAGAAGTATACCTAAATAAAGAGAAGTTAGAGTACTTTGTGGTTGTGGTAACGGTTATTAGAAAACAACATATCAAGAACACTTCAAGAGGTGAGTAATCACACGCTTTAAACTTTCATGGTACATTTATTTTGAAAATTTAGAATGGAAAAAGAGTTAAGTATTTTGATTGGTATTTTCTTCTAAAACATATTTTTGTCGAGAACCTAACTCTATTAAAATTGAGATTTTATGAATTGTAATAATAGATTATAAATTGATTTATTTATTATTGTTTGTTAAATTACCATTTTGATGATTGTTTGAATATATATTCTTTAAAAAGATTGTTTTATTATATTTTCTTGAATGATTGTTGTTATTATATATTCAAATGAAATATTATATTATAAATATGATTTTACGAATATAATTGTTAAAATATGAATTATTTGGATTGCATGTGTTTGAGAGATATATATCCTTTAACAAGACTGTGTTATTATATTTTCTTGAATGATCATTGTTATCATATATTCAAATGAAATAGTAGATTATAAATATGATTTTTCAAATATAGTTGTTGAAATATGAATTATTTGGATTGCATGTGTTTGAGAGATATATATCCTTTAACAAGACTGTGTTATTATATTTTCTTGAATGATCATTGTTATCATATATTCAAATGAAATAGTAGATTATAAATATGATATTTCAAATATAGTTGTTGAAATATGAATTATTTGGATTGCATGTGTTTGAGAGATATATATTCTTTAAAAAGATTGTTTTATTATATTTTCTTGAATGATCATTGTTATTGTATATTCAAATGAAATATTATGTCATAAATATGATCTTGCGAATATGATTGTTAAAATTATGAATGATTTTGATTGTGTGTGCTGGATATGGGTCTTGTACCCCACCTATTGATGAGTTTTAAACTTCACAAAGAGATGAGGTTTAAACTCCACATGGATGAGTATTAAACTTCACAAAGAGATGAGGTTCAAACTCCACAAGGATGAGTATTAAACTTCACAAAGAGATGATGTTTAAACTCCACATGGATGAGTATTAAACTTCACAAAGAGATGAGGTTTAAACTCCACAAGAATGAGTATTAAACTTCACAAAGAGATGAGGTTTAATCTCCACATGGATGAGTATTAAAATTCACAAAGAGATGAGGTTTAAACTCCATATGGATGAGTATTAAACTTCACAAATAGATGAGGCTTAAACTCCACACGGATGAGTCTTGTACCCCATATATAGATGAGTATTAAACTTCACAAAGAGATGAGGTTTAAACTCCACATGGATGACTATTAAACTTCACAAAGAGATGAGATTTAAACTCCACACGGATGGGTCTTGTACCCCACATATGGATGAGTATTAAACTTCACAGAGAGATGAAGTTTAAACTCCACACGGATGGGTCTTGTACCCCATATATAGATGATTTTTAAAGTTTACAATGAGATGAAGTTTAAACTCCACACAGATGGGTCTTGTATCCCACACTGGATGAGCTGGTGCTCCACATGTTTAGATAATACTCACTTCGCATAAGTAGTATATCTCCATCATTGAATTGATTGATTATTTTCTGCATAATAAATGTGTATATTGGAATTATCTAATTATGATAGATGTGGATTATCGTTAATTTAATTGATGAGTTTTTATTAATTATTGGAAATAGTTGGTTATTATAGAGAAATCTTAGTTATATCATTAATAGTCCTAAAGAATATTTTTGAATAAAGGCGGGTGCCATGATTGACTTTTTTTCCGGTTACCGCTCCGGCTGAGAACAACACTTGTTTTTAAATTGTGTGTATTATTCACTGGGATTTAGTATCTCATTAAAGTGTTGTTTTTAGATACTGAGACCGTTGGGGATGTCGAGAGTTGAGAAGTCCTACCTCCCTTGAGAAGAGTGACTTTCTTCAATTAGGTTAGTAGATCAAGAATAAGTAGACATAATGTCTACATCGTACTTTATTTCGGGATTAGATATTATTTGCCCAGTTTTGAATATTTTAAATATTAAAGATTTTTCAGTTTTAAGGATTTATTTTGAGATTTCATAACATTACTTCTTTCGAACAATTCATTATTTATTACAGTACCTTATTCTCTTATATAATTTTGAAATTTTTTTCCATTATTACCTCAGTTTTTATACTCACGTAACTAGGCGTTACATTGAACATGTTATCTGTCTGAAGAACTGTGTAACAAACAAATCACCACCATGGTCACTATGAATAGTTGTAATACAAAAATCTTTTCATTTTGAACTTGTGTTTAGTGAGTCTTCCTTGTGTTTAACAACTTTACCCATGTCCACCTGGAATAATCATCAACAATAACGAGTCCATACTTTTTTTACCACTAACAAAAGTTGTTTTTACAGGACCACAAAAATCAAGATGTAAAAGTTAATGTGGTTTAGAAGTGAAAACACCATTATTTGAAGCAAATGAGGATTTAGTTTGTTTCCCTTTCTAACATGCCTCACAAAGAACATTTGATTTAAATATTAAATTTGGCAAAGCTCTGACTAGGTCAAGTCTTTTCAACTTTGAGAGTAATCTCAAGTTAGCATATCCCAATCTTTTGTGCCAGATCAATTGTTCTTTATTCACTGATATAAGACACTTTACATCTTGTTTTCCTAAATCTGATAAAATTTATTTTGTAAATATTATTTTTTTCTCTGATCAATAAAAGTTATAGATCCATCTATTTGACTAATTGCCTTACATGACTTTTTATTGAAGACAACATAATCACCATTGTCACTTAATTGACTTATGCTCAATAGGTTATGCATTAGTCATTTTACTAGTAGAACATTTTTAATAGAAGGAATGGAACCATTACCTATTGTGCCACATCATATGATCTTACCCTTTTGATTTCCTTCAAATCCTACAACCCTTCTTTCCTAGAAGGCCAGGCTTTGGAACATAGACTTTTCTCCTGTCATGTGTCGTGAGAGTTCATTGTCTATGTACCATGACTGGTATTTCAACTTTTTGCTAAGAATGTCTACAACATAGATTATTTTGTTCATAAGTACTCACATTTGATTGGGTCCTGTTATGTCAGTTCTTAGAGGTGTCTTATCATTAGAGTAAGACAATACAATGCTTTTCATAGTTATCAAAGACATACGATCTATTTGCTTGACACACTTATCAGAGGAAGAACATTCAACTTGTTGCTTGTATTAACAAATTCACCAGTGGCGCGTTTGAGAGCACGTTCATTAGAGTTAGACACAACTTTAGGACCTCTTTCTTTGTTCATGGGAGGATTAAGCTTATATTAGAACAATGATTTGTAATGCTTTAACTTGAATTGTAGCTTGAATATTGCAATACTTCTTATTGCTTAACATAGATAATCATTAATACAAATCTTTGTCTTCTAACTTAATCTACACATTTAGCAACTACAGTTAGGCGATAATTGTTCCTTTTTTTTTTCTTTGTTATCATCAAAACATCAACTAGAGGATTACAACAAAAATCACTTTGGCACTAACAAACCTAAGCCTCTCTAAAAATCATTTTTTAATAAAAATTTGTTTAGCTTATCATATCAAGCTCTTGGAGCTTATTTTATAAATTTGTTTTTAATAAAAAGTTTGTTTGTTTTTTTTTTAAACATGGCTTGAAAAATCATTTTCCTCAAAGCCAAGAGGGTGTTTAATATACACTTATTCATTTTATAACCATTTAGGAATGCAATTTTCACGTCCATTTGATATAAGCTAATTCTATTAAAAATTGCAAATGAAAGTAAAATCCTGATTGCTTATAACCTTGCCACAGGAGCAAAAGTTTCAGTATAATCAATACCTTCCTATTGGCTATAGCCTTGAGCTATGATTCTAGCTTTATTTCTTACTATTTCAGCTTTCTCGTTTAACTTGTTTTTTTGAAGACCCATTTGGTTTTAATCAACTTCTATTCTTCGGTTTTGGGTACAAGATTCGATACAACATTTGTCTTGAATTGATTTAATTCTTCTTGCTTGGCCATAATCCATCCACCATCTGATAGAGTTTCGTCTATTGTTGCAAGCTTGATTTCAGACTGAAGCCCGAACATTGATGTTTCTTTTTAAGTTGACCTAATCTTCATAGGATCACTAAAATTTTTAATGATCAAAGAGTTTGGATGTGAAGATTTGTATTTACATCAAATTTAGGTTTTTGATGACTTTGACATATAAATGGTTCGTCATTACCTATTTTGGTATTTTCAGGTACATCCTCTATTTTATCTGGTACCTTTAATATTTGTTAATCTGCAGAATCTTCATCGAGCTTTGACTTTTTATGGTCAAGGTTTTTGTCATCAAATTTGACATGGATTGATTCCTCAATAATTAGTGTCTCTTTATTGCATACTCTATAAGCTTTTGACATTTTAGAGTATCCTAAAAAGGTACACTTTTGAGATTGTGAATCAAACTTGCCAAGATTCCCTTTGGTGTTCAAAATATAGCATATGCAACCAAATTGATGAAAATAAGAAATGTTGGATTTAATTTTTTTCCACAGTTCATCGGGTGTCTCATTGAGAATATGTTTGATATAAGTTTTGTAATGCCTAGGGGATAAGTACCACAGTCCATTCATTCATTTCCACTACCTATTGAGTCGCAACTCAATTGGTAGTGGGAATTAATGAATAATTGGTACTTATCCCCTAGATACCAAGTTCGATTCCCACGGAAGGAAAAAAACCTCGCTAATTCCTAACTCGAGGGAATGAGGTGAGAATATCGTGAATATTGCAGTGGATAAATAAAAACCTTTTCAAAGGAAAAATAAACTTTTATGAGTTATTTAGGATATCACATTTCTCAAAATACAAATGGAACACTTTAAACTTTTGTCCTCCTATAAAACAGTGCAAACTCAATAAACTTAATTTAACTATAATTTCTTGACGTTTCTAATTAAATAAGTAAAATATAACTTTTATGGAACACTTTAAACTTTTGTCCTTCTATAAAACAATGCAAACTCAATAAATTAACTATAATTTTTTGACGTTTCTAATTAAATAAGTAAAATATAACTTATAACTCTCATTCTCGGTATCACCTATCAGAGCGGAGCTTATCTCAAACTTACACTTAGAGAATCATTAACCTTTAATAACTGTGATTTTACAAATGCAGGGCCAAGCCAGCCAAACACAAACAACAAAGGAGGTGAGTTCGAAATCATGTTGATAGTATAATATAAATAAGAAAAACACGAAAATATTTATAATAGGTTGTATCATAACACATCATGATATATCAAAATATTTAAGGAAATAATACCATATTATAACATCAAAATTGTTCAAGTAAAATTATTATCTCATTATAATATACATCAAATCATCTAAGAGAAACTATTATCGCTTTTGAAACACATTAATCACAACAAAACAATAATAAGAAAATGCAATGTTATGCACGAGCTTAGAATCTAGTTCTTGACAATTTAGTACCATTCTAACTTTGAAGTACTTCGTTAGGAGGTTGGATACTATGCACTCACGCAAGTTGACGAACAATTCAAATTGGCTCTATCCTAATAGATTTCCTCAACTCAACCCGAGACACATATACGCGACACCTGAGGTAAACATGTGTTGCACGGTAGCTCTCGACATTTGGAGGGCTACCTCCAAGTCACTTAGGAATTCCCCACAAGAATACCCTAAGGTCTAACAATCTTTCCTTAAGGCTCAACATCAAACCGCCACGACCAGACTCATTCATTTGTACTTCCCCAACATCATTAGGCTTGTCAAGCTCTACCTATATGATGACAAAATCATCTCCAAATCAAATACCCCTAACATCTAGTTTATTTCATCATTGGCCTAGGATACTCCATTAAGAGCATCATCTCAAGCACAAGTTGGAATCACCACTATTTCATTAACTATGGGATTACTTCAATATTGTCATCACAAATTTATAACAATCATACATTAGCATCATCACATAGACTTATATCATGCAATTCATCCATCTTTAACTATCACATCACATAAACTCGTATAATCAAATATATGCACAAAATTCATTCGACATCCATTATCACAATAATATAGAATACCATACATTGAACGAAATTAAATCAATCAACACCTTATAAAATATTAATATTCCATCTTTTAATCTCAATTTCCATATTTGCACATTAATTAATTTATCCCTCAAAGGACTACTTCTGTACATAGCAAATTCTGAATGAATAATTAGGAAATACAGTTTACCATCAGACTCACAATGTAATATACTTATGAATTCAAACATTCTTTCACCCCTTACCTTATTATGCCAAGTTACAATAGTGTTTAAGATGGTTTTCTGACATACTCATGCACCATAGTGTTTACAAAAACTGTTTTGAGAAAGTATTTTAGGTTTCTCAGCACTTATAGCTAATACAAGTGTTTTCACGAGTTTGTATATGCGGTGACATAAAATTTTCTTTTGTGTTTTTGTTTTTCTTGCTTTTCAATCTTAGTGACGATCACAAATCCTACTATAAAGAAGATTTTAGTCCATTAGGGTTTCTGACCGTTGTGATTGCATGAAATCAGCATATGCAATAAACACTTGTATCAAATCTTTAGAGATCTTGAAGCAGACTTAAAAACCTATCCAAATCCATCTTCGTAATTGGTTCAGTGTATCTTGATAGAAATGACATGAAGACCAGACGATGTCATGATTTTCTTCAGTAAGAGGATAAGTCTACTATGATGAGCAGATGATGTCTGAATATTGACTTTATCAGACGATCAATTTGTACACCAAGGTTATCATATGTAGAATCTTCAGAGTGATTTTGTATTAACTGATTCCGGTATTATCATATTCAACAGAGGCACACTGATAACGCATTTATGGGAGTTAGTTACACCTTAATAGATTTTTTAGAGCATTCTTGATTTCCTTGTTTATCTTATCTTTTCATCAGAGAATGCCACATAAAGCCCTTTAAGTATATGACAAGGATTTGTACATTTAAATAAATTTATTACAGCAATAAATTGTTCCCACAAAATAATTTGTGTTATCATCAAAACAATAATAGGTAACTGTTCTTCAAACCTATTTGGTTCTTATAGAAACCCCTTCCCCTCTTCCGA
>NC_021164.2:17713423-17732469 GCF_000331145.2 Cicer arietinum | reverse complement strand
GATATTTATATTTTCTTTATAAAATAACACTAATTATTAAATGATCAATTAATACATTTATTAATTAATAATATAAACATTTTAATTTTAATATATCATAAAAAATGATGTGTTGGTGTGTATTTATAGGCCCACGTGTCATGGCAGTTTGTCAGCTTTTTTTTTTTAGGACCAAAACCTTGTATTTGATTTTATGGGGACTAAATCCAAAAAAAAAAATTACAGGGGACTAAAATAAAAAAAATGGTACATTCGCAGGAACCAAATACATATTTAAATCTAAAATTTACGTATGTCAGTAGAGGTTTTAAAAATGAGTCTATATATATGTCTTGTGTTCTTTTTTAAAATATTTATCTGTGACAAATATTTTTGTGTTGTTTTAATATTTATAAATGATAAATATTTGTCACGTGTTTTATTATGCAATTAGTGGTGAACGTTTATTCTGTGATTTTTCATATTTATATGTGACAATTATTTATCTCATAATTTTAAATATTTATTTCATGTTTTTTTATGTATCAATTATTTGTATTTATCATATGATTGTAGATATTTATCAAATTGAAGAGGAAGAGTTTCAAAACCTTTAAAATCGAAGAAAGAGTTTGTTGCACATTGCATGATTGAAGAGGTTTTTAACTGAGTAAAATAAAAAAACAATAATGTACGGTTTTGACTAAAAACTATGAGGTGTACTGCGATCCGATAACCTCATCACCCAGTATAGTCGCTTTTGGGTCTAATCCGACCCAACTCGTTAAAATCCATTTATATCTAATTTAGGGAATGAGTTCAATAATTTGAACCATCGACCCGAATACAATAACTAATTATATATATATATATATATATATATATTGGCAGTCTAGTAGCCCAATTTCATTTAAATGTTATATAAAAAGCAATCTAATTTTTGAGTTAAATACTATTTATTTAAATGTTATATTTTGTTATAATTTTCTATATTGAAGGTATAAACTAAAAGCTTGTATTTATGATTAACTTAATTTAAATTTTTTATATTTTTTAAATATAAATTTCTTGTGTTAAATATTATAGGATAATTGTGGTTTGTGTAATTTGATATATACTTATCAAATTGTGATGAATTTTAATTAAACATGATATAACATATGTTAATACATATGCTAATTAATATAGATATTGTGGTGTATGTTTTTGTAGTTTTAGGTTCTATAATAGTGTATTTTATGAGTTAAATTAATTTTATGAGTTGAATGTGATTGTTGGGTTATTATATTATATGTTTGAGTCAAATATGTGAAGGTGACATGTTATTGTGCATCTTTTCTTGTTATATGAATTAATATGATAAAATGATATGCATTATATAGATTAGTACGTGTAGATCCTCGTTAGATTGATACGTGTATATGAACTAAATTTTATATTACCAATTTTTTTTAAATTATTAAAATTCCATTTTTTTTATTAGACTCAATTTTTAAGATCAGATTACAGCCTCCACCTTGAATCAAATACATCAATTTCTGTAGCCCAAATGTCTATTATTAAAAAATAAGAGGGAATGATTTATAAAAAAATTACAAAAACAACTACTATACTTATAAAATAAAATTTTCAACCTAAATTCCAAGTAATTTTTAATTATTAAAAATATCAATCTAAATTTGATTTATTACACTTCTTCAATATATTTTTGTAAATTTATAACTTAAAATTCTTATATACAATACAATATTATATTTTTTATTTATCTATTGAAATTTTAAAAATTTAGTCACTCCAATGTTTTAGTTCAAGATCCACAACTTAGTAAACTAAAATAGTTGATGGGTTGTATGTAATGATTAAAGTAATGTATTTGCACATTGTTGAATTTACTGTTGGCTTTAACTATGTATTTGAAGCTTGTTGAATTTACTTATGTATTTGAAGATTGTTAGATTTATTTATCTTTTTTTTTTTTTGTGAGATGTCCTTGACTTTTTTAAAGAATTGAATGATGTGATTGAAGTTTTATAGTTTGAGACATTCAAATATTAAATATATTTGTATTCAATTAAATTTAAATTTTTATTGTTGTTATTATATTTCTCCCTTAAAATAAAAAATAGGTTATTATTTATGTATAATTTATATATAACTCGTCAATCCAACCCAACTCGTTCTCGATCGGAATCGATTCGATTCAGATTAAATAAAAAAAATACGGATTTAGAATTTAACTCAATCGAAAAGATCAAACCCAATACACTTCGCGTAAAATTATATGTCCAAATTTTGACTCATTAAAAACAAATTGTTGAAAAAGGTAGAAAAGTGCATTGTGGCCAACCGTAAAGCAACATAATACCGTAGATTGCACTCTGTCGTAGCACACCGTAGATTGCACTCTGTCGTAGCACACCGGGTTTCATTTCTTGCTATTTTAGCTTATGGAATAAATTGTGAATTATAAGTATGTTATGTTTGTCATGATTCATGAATATATTATGCATTGAGTCAAAAATAAAATATTGTTTATGTTTCTTCAATATTGTATGAATTAATTCTTGTGTGTAAATTTTAATAAAGAGTGGATAAATCTTTAACTAGTTAATTAATTTAATAGAAAAACTTACAATGACTATATCGGAATTCTGGAATTAACTCGTATGAAGAGATTGTACTGATTTTATAATTCAATCTCTTATTTCGAGGGTAACTGCTTAAGATATATAATATGATTTATCATCAACCATAATATAGTTCTAAATAGCAATAGAGGAGATTCACATTAATAGGAATCATAAATTATATATAGACTAATTAAGCCTTAATATTTTTATAAATTAAATCTAAAATAATTATGTGTTTGTTATGATATTGTATGTTTCATCTTAAAAACAATTAATAATTTCAATTGTCTAAATAATATAGAACTCGATTAATTCCTAGGATGTAATATATGGACTTCCGTCTTGATAAATTTTTTGAAGAAAATGAAAATTATTCGAATTTATATTAAAAAACAACAAAAATTTGATTTAAAAAATAGGTAGAAAATCAAATAAATTAAAAAAAAAAAAAAGGAAATTGCTTATGTGTGTAATAGACACATAAGCATTTTTAAATAAAAAAAAAAACAGAAGGTTAGTTATGGTGAGAAATCTAATAATCCTAGATCATAGGAAGTTTTCAAAATTAAATAATTAACAACCGGCCAAAAAAAACTCATTTGCAGCTAAAAAAGCTCAAGGATAATCGAACATATTGTATAATTTGGTATTGGATTTTATGAAAATCGGCCCAACCAAACCCATATAAAATTATATGTCCAAATTTTGACTCATTAAAAACAATACAAGGAATTATTGAAAAAGGTAGAAAAGTGCATTGTGGCCAAGTAAACCGTAAAGCTAACATAACACTGTAGATTGCACCGTAAAGCAAACAACTCAATCTATCGACTCCAGGTTCCATTTCTTGCTATCTTATCTTATGGAATAAATTATGAATTATAATTATGTTATGTATATCATATGGTTCTACTAGTTTATACTCTCTTATTTCAATCTATTTTTTATGATTAATGTAACCGAAAACGGAAACTTAATATTTTTGTGTTTGTTTTTTGTGTTTGTTTTTGTATGTTCGGTCTTGAAAACAATTAATAACTTCAATTGTTTAAACAATATAGAAACTCTTTTAGTTTGATATTTATTAATTTAATCATTTGGTAGTGGCGGTGGCTGAGTTTCTTACGGTCACCACATATTTTTTTAAAAATACTACTATTTTTTATTTATTGTATTTTATTGATATTAAACATGTTATATATACATTTATTAATAAAAATTTATCTATTTTGATATATTTTTGGATAAAATTATACTTTATATGATTTTATTCAATTATAACATTTATGAAGAAGATGAAATTTATTAGAATTCATATTTAAATAAAAACTAAAATTTGATTTTAGAAAATAGATAGAAAAAAATTAAAAAAAATACGAAATTGCTAATATGTAATAAATACACAAGCATTTTTAAATAAAAAAGGAAACAGAAAGTTTGTTGTGGTGAGTAATCTAATAGTCCTAGATCATAGGGAAACTCACTTGCGGTTACAAAAGGTATGGATAATTGACTCACATATAGTTGAACATATTTGATAATTCAACATATTGGATAATTGATTCACATAATTGAACATATTTAAAAACTCATTTTTAAATAGACTCATATCGATAATTGACATATATAATTTGTTAAAATCAGGTATGGTTTATGATATTTTTAAAATTCATGTATAAATTATTTGTGATTATTAGACAATTAGTTTCGTGATGTATATAGTTGGTTATTATGTTAGTCTAATACATTGTCTGGAAATTTAGCAAAAACACATTTTTTTTTAAATAAAGTTTTTTTATCTAATAAAAATAAATTAAATAAGTTGGTTATTACATTAATGGTTTTGGTAATTTTATATGGACAGTGAATATAAATTAAACTTTTTAAATATTTTTATTTTGTTATATCTTTGTAAAATAAAGATTTAGTTAATGTGCTATGTTAACAGTTATGTTTTGGTTTAGTTGTAATGTGAATTTTAAAATTTTTTATAAATAAAAATTTCTTTTTCTTTTATATTTCATTGTTAATTAAGTATATAATTAGTAAAAATGATAATAGTAATATATATATTATAAATCGACTTATGGTACTGCATTTCACTATTTATCAAAATACAACAAAAGAAATTAAGAAATACTAACAAAGGGAAATTAATGTTGGTGAAAAAATTGTGCTAGTGGTGAATTTGCATGTTGGTTTGTCGATGATTCATGAAAACATGAACTTTTTGTTATTTTTTATTCATGAAAACATACACTTTTAATGATTGTAAAAATTGAAATAAATAATCTCTTTTATGTCCACATACTAATCAATAGGTAAATATATTGGTACATTGATTCATTTTACACTATTATTTTCAGCAGAGAAATTATCAAACCCAAGTACTACTTCTACACTAACAATAGTATGGAGGATATAATTGATCATAACTCCATTTCCATGTTGCCAATTTTTTCAACAATGCCTAATCAATCTTTAGAGCCCTTTCGACAATCTGGTTTCCATTATCAAAATTCAATAGATATAGATCCAATTGATGTCGAGTTGCCAACATACTCAGATTACAATGCTCTAGGCAATATGAATGAAGCTTTTCCATATTGGACCTCAAAGGAACACAGGTATATATTTATTTTCAATATTAAATTATATTTCATTTTGTTTTAATTTTTAGCATAAATTTTCATTTGAATTGAGTCTATATATGCACGATGGTAATTTAGTTAAAATAGAGACCAATCAATTTATTAAATTTATTTGTTTTCTATTTTAATAATTTTTAATATTGAATTTTCAAGTGTGTATAATGAACTTCTCAAAAAATAGTCAAACGGTAGATCCTTATTATTTTTAGTAAAATATGAATTGTATAGTACTCAAAAAAATGGAGAGTTTATTAAAATTTGTGAGATACACCTTTGTTATGGTGGCATAAAGCGAAGCTTTGACTAGGGATGTTTAAAAAAACTAAAAATTGAACTAAACTATAGAACTGAATTAAACCGAAATATTTTTGAACTGAAATAGTTTATAAAAATTGAGAACAAATTGTTTTCGAACTAATTTTTTAAAACTAAAATCGAACTCAATCGAGTTTTAGTTTGAAAAAAGTAAACCGAACCGGTTTTAGTTCGAAAATATTAGAACCAAATTTGTGTTTTTAGAAGTAATTAGAGATAATTATATAAAATTTGACCTATAGGAGCAAAAAAACTAAGTTAAAATCAGTTCGGTTCAGTTCAGATTAATAAACTGGTTCACCAATTTATAAAATAGTTTAGTTCGATTTTTTAAAATGAAAATTAATTCGGTTCAGTTATTTCAAACTGAAACCTGTTCGATTTAGTTTTCAAATAGTTTTAATTCAGAACTAAAGCATGCTCGCCTCTAGTTTTGACGACCAATCAACACACACCACCACCCTATTTAAATAATCATTTTGACAATAATGAAAAATAATTTAAATTCTAATTTGAAATTCATAAACAAAATATGTTTTCAATTAAAATTCTACTTTTATAATTTAAATAAATAATTATTATAATTCTGTTTTTTAAACTATAATAAAAATAATGATTAAAAGAATTAAAAAATCTTTTTTTCAATAAAAAATTTAAAATAATAAAATTTAAATCAGTATTTAAAAATAATAAATAACACAATTTTTAGAATTAATTAGTTTTTTTAAAAAAAAAACTATTTTGTAAACAGAATTATAATGTATTTTCTTAAAAATGTGTTTTAAAATAAATAATTGTAATTTATTGAATGAGATTGGTAGTTGAATTGTCACTCTTAGATAAGATTTTCTTAAAAAAGTAAAAGTAAAAAGTTAGAGTTATGATATTTGATTTAACAATGCTATATGGTACAATAGTTTTTTTTTTTTTTTTTTTTTACGAACATAGTACGATTTTTTTTTAGAATTTAATTTTCATGCGTTAATAGTGTAAGCAAATCTATACAGTCAAATATTTATGACCAATTATGTGAGTGACTTTATAAGTAGTTATGATAATAGTATTAAAAATCTTTGCACTAGCAATGTATATAAATTAGATTTTAAATATAAAAGTATTTTTTTAAGGATTTAATTTATATACATTTTTAGTTTAAAGAGTTTTTACATTGTTATCCGATCATAACAATAAGATCAATAGAGATGATTGACTTTTATCAATAATATATTTTAAAATCATCATTTTTAATAACTGTGATATGCTAATAATATAAAACATTTTACATTGATATAAATAATACTACTATTTTTTTTTTAAAATAGTACTATATTTTATTTATTGTACTTTATTGATATTAAATATGTTATACATTTGAGTTATAATTTTATCAATAAAAATTTATCTATTTTGATATATTTCTAGACAAAATTATACTTTATATGATTTTATTCAATTATAACATTTATGAAGAAGATGAAAATTATTAGAATTCATATTTAAATAAAAACTAAAATTTGATTTTAGAAAATCGAAAGAAAATTAAATATATTAAAAAAAATGAAATTGCTAATATGTAATGACACACAAGCATTTTCAAATAAATAAGAACACTGAAAATTGGTTGTGGATATGTCTAATAGTCCTAGATCATAGGTAGGGGTGGGAATAGGTCAGGCCAGGCCAGACCATAATAAATAAACAATTATCTATAGCTACATGATGCTCTACCCATATCGATTTATATGATTCTCCATATACCAATACTAATGTATATATGTATATATGTATATATATATTAAATAAAAAAATTATTTTTCTAACAAAATAATTTTTTACGGCCTATGATAGGCTTTTTTTTCGGCCTGAGCCTGGCCTACGGCCTATCATGGCCTGGCCTGTAAGCCTATTTAAAAGCCTTATTTACATTAAAAATAATTATCTATTTATATGCAATTAAACAATTATTTTTCTATAGCTACATGATGCTCTACCCATATCGATTTATATGATTCTCCATATACCAATACTAATGTATATATGTATATATGTATATATGTATATATATATTAAATAAAAAAATTATTTTTCTAACAAAATAATTTTTTTAAAATATGAAACAAATACCTTTTAAACCCTAAAAAATAGTTTTTGGTTTAAAAGAATAAATTTTTTATTGAAACAAACGCACCTATTATTATTTCTCAAACAACTCAGAATATTACCTCTCAAACAAACTCATATTCAGTAATAATAAACAATTAGGGTTTCTAAATTTATATACTAATAATATATATAAAGATAACAAATAAATAGTATTGATTTTTATAAAATATAAAGTAACAAATAAATAATATCGATTTTTATAAAAAATATGTTGTTTTCATACATGTTTGTTGGAGTGAGTGCAATGGAAATTAGAAGAAGAAAAAATAGAGAATGGAATACATATAAAATATATATAGGCCGGCCTGTCAGGCCTAATAGGCTTTTTTACAAGCCTGAGCCTCACCTTTTTATTAAACAGGCCAGGCCAGACCATAAGTAGGCTAGGCCATAGGCCCCTGTCGGACGGCCTAGCCTATTCCCATCCCTAATCATAGGAAAGTTTTCAAAATGAAATAATTAGCCACCGGCAAAAAAACTCATTTGCGGTTATAAAAAGGAATGGATAATTGACTCATAGTTGAACATATTTGATAATTCAACATATTGAATAATTGATTCACATAATTGAACATATTTAAAAACTCATTTTTAAATAGACTCATATCGATAATTAACATATTGGATAATTTGTTAAAATCAGGTATGGTTTATGATATTTTTAAAATTCATGTATAAATTATTTGTGGTTATTAGACAATTAATTTCGTGATGTATAGTTGGTTATTATGTTAGTCTAATAAATTGTCCGGAAATTTAGCAAAAGCACATTTTTTTTAAATAAAATTTTGTTATCTAATAAAAATAAATTAAATAAGTCGGTTGTTACATTAATGGTTTTGGTCATTTTATATGGACAATTTATATAAATTAAACTCTTTAAATATTTTTATTTTGTTATATCTAATAAAATAAAGATTTACTTAATGTGCTATGTTGACATTATGTTTTGGTTTAGTTGTAGTTGGAATTTTAAAATTATTTATAAATAAAAATTTATTTTTCTTTTATATTTCATTGTTAATTAAGTATATAATAAGTAAAAATGATTATAGTAATATATATATATATATTATAAATCGACTTATGGCACAACACTTCACTATTTATCAAAATACAACAAAAGAAATTAAGAAATACTAAAACAGAGGAAAATTAATACGAAACTAATTTCGGTGGAAAAATTGTATTCGTGGTGAATTTGTATGTTGGTTTGTCGATGATTCATGAAAACAAACACCTTTTGTTATTTTTTATTCATGAAAGCAGACACTTTTATCATCGTAAAAGTTGAAATAAATAATTTCTTCTCTATCCACATACTAATCAATAGGTAAATACATTGATTCATTTTACTTTATTATTTTCGACAGAGAAATTATCAAACCCAAGTACTACTTTCACTCTACCAACAATATGGAGGATATAATTGATCATAACTTCATTCCCATGTTGCCAATTTTTTCGACAATGCCTAATCAATCTTTAGAGCCCTTTCAACAATCTCATTTCCATTATCCAAATTCAATAAATATAGATCCAATGGATGTCGAGTTGTCAACATACTCAGATGATAATGCTTTAGCCAATATGAATGAAGCTTTTCTATATTGGACCTCAAAGGAACACCGGTATATATTTATTTTCAATATTAAATTATATTTCATTTTGTTTTAATTTTTAGCGTAAATTTTCATGTGAATTGAGTCTATATATGCATGATGGCAATTTAGTTAAAATAGAGAGCAATTAGTTTGTTAAATTTGTTTGTTTTCTATTTTAATGATTTTTAATATAGAACTATCAAGTGTGTCAACCTTAGGTAAGATTTTCTTAAAAAAAGAAAGAAAAAAGAAAAGTAAAATGATAGAGTAATGAGCTTTGACTCCCGAACTACCTTAATTGCATGCCTTACTAATACGATTATTGTCTCTCTGCATCATTTTTCTTAACTTCTCTTTATTGGCCCCTTTATTATTTTATTCAATTTTTTTTTTGTTTTTTTGTTTTTAACTTTTAATCCATCAAGGAAGCAAGAAGAACCAACATTGAACATGGGGGTTGAAACTCACCACCAAATAAATACTTTCTTAACTTCACACATATTAATCAATAGGTAAATACATTCGTTCATTATATTTATTCCTTTATTTCTTTTCCTTGATCTCTCTCTCTCTCTCTCTCTCTCTCTCTCTATTTTACATTTTGCTTTCTTAATTTTCGTAGAGAAATGATCAAACGTCCTGAGTACCACTTCCACGCTACCAACAATATGGAGGATATACTTGATCCTAACTCCATTCACACAATGCCTATGTCTTCAACAAGGCCTAATCAATCATTACCACCCTCTCAACAATCTCATTTCAATTACTCAAATTCAATAAACAGAAATACAATTGCTGTCGAGTTTCGAACATGCTCAGATTATAATGCTAATTTAGCCAATCACAACAAAGCTTCTCCACCTAAAAAGGAGAAAAAGAAAGTGAAACATTGGACCGAAGAGGAACATGAGTATATATTTTATTTCATTTTGCTTTAATTTACTAACGTAAATTATCATGTCAATTGAGTCTATATATGCATTATGAGAATTTAGTTGAAAGAGAGAGAAACATGAGTACATGGCCATCAGGTGAAGTAGTTTGATTCACGATATGATGGACTAATAAAGTCTTAATGCTTTTGTTCATGAACTAAAATTTAGATTCTAGTGCTTAGTCATCAAATTGAACTAAAAAAAGTCAAATTTTATCCCCTTTAATAAGTAGATTAATTATATATATCCACACAAAAAATGACTTTTGTCTTGTAACTTTTTATAGGTTATTTCTACAGGGACTCCAACTGTATAATAAAGGAGAATGGAAGAACATTGCAAAACATGTTGCTACAAGAACTTCAACTCAAGTTGCTAGTCATGCTCAAAAATACTTCAATCGTCAAACTCTTACGCCCGAAAAGAGAAAAAGAAAAAACATCCATGACATGACCTTAGGGGAATAAGATTGTCACCCTATTCTCTTTAAGAAGGACATTCCAACTCCTCCTCCTCCAAATGCTGAAATACAACAAAATGGCATGGCAGTGAAGTTACAATTAGAATTACAAAAAACCCAACAAAAACTGTATGTAGTCCAAGTTTAAAACACATAAAAAAAATAGGCATTAAAGGTTAGAATGATACTAGTAGCCTTTATGATGCAAATTACATTGATATAATACTACACAAATATTACACCACTCAATTATTTTGTAATGTGTGTTATTTTGTAAGGTGTAGTTTGGCCTTGTTTTGGAATGTGTATGATGGTCTTATTATATAATGTGTATTATGACCTTATTTCAAACATGAACCTAGTTTTACTGGTTTTATACGTTATGATAATATAATACATTATGCTTTATTGATCATTTATGTTATATTTTGTTTAATTTTTAAACTTTATCTTGTAATCAGTTTTTGTTTTAATTAGCAGTAGAGCCTTAATTAGTTTTAATCAGTATTAGTGGTCTTATCTTGTAATAAGTGTTAATAAGTTTTATAGCAGGAGTGACTTAATTAGTTTTAATTAGAACCATTTTAATTAGAATAACATCCTAACATTGAAATTAAACCCAACTAGTAGGCTAATACATAACACACTGGACAAATACATACATAACACATTGGACTAAGACATACAAAGTAAAATTGCAAAGATACTTAAACAATAAAAACCTAACAACAACATCCTAAACAACATCACCCTAAAACAGAAATTAAACAAAACCCGAAATATACCCCAATTCCATCCGTACCTAAAATAAATCACACCCATAAAATCGCCTTCCAGGATTTTCGAGCATCCTCAAAGTTGTCAATGGTGTCTCAATTCCACACCAACAATGACGCAACCATTTTCTTTGTAGGTTTGAAGAACTAGTTCTCATGGAGTTATGTGATCCAGATAATCTTCTTCTTCTTTGTAGCCTCCTATATCTTTCTCGTCATATGAGTGTTAGAGTTTCTATTTATAACCATTTTTTTTATTTAGTGTTTTTTAATCAAAAAAAAAAATAATTAATATAATATTTTGAAATTAAAAGAATATTTTAAAAAATGAGGTCAAAATTCAATATTTAGGTCCATACTTTTGTTACTTTTATATTAAACATTTAATTAATCCGAAGTTAAACAAATTATAAATTTTTGTGGAATAATTTTTTACAATGTTCTAAACATGCTTGCAAAAAATATTCAAAAATTTTAATGTTAAAAGACAATTAAACATATTTCGTTTTATCATGGACTTGAAATATTTGTTGTATAATTTTGTTAAGACTAACAATTGTATTTTTATTTTACAAGGACTAACTTTGAAAGATTGAGATTTTATAAGGACTAAGACAAAAAGATTAAAGTGTAAAAGTGTCACATAAGAGAAAAGGAATCCCAACTACCAAAGTAAAAAATTTATTAGAAAAACCCAATGAGATAAAACTATATATAACACAAAAAGAGTGTTGTGCAAAACAAAAATACAATCAATTAATAAAATTAAATAAAAAAATTATAAATTTTGAAAACATGACTATTTAAATTTTAAAAATTAAGTTATAAAGTTTTATCTTGGACTAAAAATATATAAAAGTTTATTCACACCAAGTAAACAAGATTATACGGTCCGATCTATGCTTTGTACCTATGGTTTATTTAGACTAAATACGTTTGATTATATGGTTTGATATTTGATTAATGATATCCTAATACTTATTGAGACTAATTAAGCAAAATTACACGACCAGATCGATGATTAGTGGTGACCTACGACTAATTTGAACTAATTAAGTTAGATTGTATTGAATGATCTTCGATTAACGATGTACTAGATTAAAGTGTAAAAGTGTCACATAAGAGAAAAGGAATCCCAACTACCAAAGTAAAAAATTTATTAGAAAAACCCAATGAGATAAAACTATATATAACGCAAAAAGAGTGTTGTGCAAAACAAAAATACAATCAATTAATAAAATTAAATAAAAAAATTATAAATTTTGAAAACATGACTATTTAAATTTTAAAAATTAAGTTACAAAGTTTTATCTTGAACTAAAGATATCTAAAAGTTTATTCACACCAAGTAAACAAGATTATACGGTCCGATCTATGCTTTGTAACTATGGTTTGTTTAGACTAAATAAGGTTGATTATATGGTTTGATCTTTGATTAATGATATCCTAATACTTATTGAGACTAATTAAGCAAAATTACACGACCAGATCGATGATTAGTGGTGACCTACGACTAATTTGAACTAATTAAGTTAGATTGTATTGAATGATCTTCGATTAACGATGTACTAATTAAGTTTGATTGTACGGATCGTTCTTCGATTAATGATGTCCTTTTACTTATTGAGAATAAATAAGTTTCATTATATGTTTCAATCTTCGACTAATGACGTCTAATGATTATTGTGACTAATTCTGTTTGATTGTATTCAATTGTTGATTAGTGGTGATCTGAAACTTATTTAGATTAATTAAGTTTGACTATACGATTTAGTCTTAGATTAGCGATATTCTAACTTCAATGCTTCAATGGTTCAATCAAATCTAATTAGACTAACTTAAGTGTATGAATTCTAGTTTTGATGACCCATCAGATCATTTTAATCTAACTAGTCTAACTTGGACTAAAGAAATTTTTTCATTTCAATTATCTAATGATTTAATTTAAAATCATTACACTAATAATAAATTTAATCATTCAAACGAATTAAATATGCAATCAAAAAATAAAAGTTCTTACAATTGGACCTATATTACTCGAGATTACAACTTTACACATTAAAAGTATTTATGCACAAGGAATATGTTAAGCTTGTTTTATGCACCACTTATATATATATGGTTAAAATTTCTTCCATTGTCATAATTAACTAATGAGCAAAATATTGTATATAAAAAATCTCTAAAATGATATTAAATTACTAAAAAATATATTTAGGACAAATCTTAAAATTTAAAGAATGTTCATATAAGAATA
Source organism: Cicer arietinum (assembly GCF_000331145.2). Taxonomy (NCBI): domain Eukaryota; kingdom Viridiplantae; phylum Streptophyta; class Magnoliopsida; order Fabales; family Fabaceae; genus Cicer; species Cicer arietinum. Next base: position 17,718,696 of record NC_021164.2, on the reverse strand, counting down.
TTTTGAGTATAAAATGTTAGAACTAAGTTGGTTTGAAGAATTATGGCTCTTATTTGTTTTGATGTTTACATAAATTATTTTGTGGAAGCAATTTAACATACTAATTTTTTATTTATTTACGAACACTAATTTAAAATGTTGGAACGAATTTTTTGAACAATTTGAAAGAACACCAAAACTTTGCTTTGAAAATTATATTTTGAGTCTGATGACCGTGATCTCTAATGCACCTCTAGTGGTTCTATTTTGCAAACAACACTATGATAATTCAGACTATGATAACTATGACAAACATTGATCTTTAATAAGTACGAAAAACATTATAAATTTTGAAAACATGATTATTTAAATTTTAAAAATTTAAAATTAAGTTATACAGTTTAATCTTGGACTAATGATATCAAAAGTTTTATTCACACTAAGTAAGCAAGATTAGTCAGTGAGACTTTTTCTATAGTTTTTTCACGTCGTTTTGACTTCATTTTTTGTTCCTAAAATTATTATTAATTATTTAACATTTATTTTTATGCTTCACATAATTTATTAGTCATGTCTCGATAATTTTGTGAAATCGCCGTTTATTCGAATTTACTCGCTGTACGTTGTCGATTTGCAGTTGTTTTTGAAAATTTCCATTGATTTATATGATTGAGAAAGCGTCTAAATAAGGTAAGGGGTGAGACATTGTTTGAATTCATGAGTATAGTATATTATGAGATGAACGGGAAAATCGTATTTCCCATAGATTCATTCGGGACTCGCTACGTATGGCAGTAGCCATTTGATAGATAAATTAATTAATGTGAAAATATGAGGATTGTGAGATTTAAATGTTAAATAGAAATGTTTATAAGATGTTGACTGATTTAATTTTCAATAATTATACTGTATTTGATATTTGATATTATTGTAATGTTGGATGTCAAATGAAATTTTGTGCATATGTTTGATTAGACAAATTTATGTGATGTAATAATAAAAGATGGATGTATTGTATAATATATGTTTATGTGATGATAATGGTGATTTTTGATTGACAATAGTGATGTTATAAATTTGTGATGAGTTTATATGATGATGATAATTATGTATGATTAATGGTGTTCTAAAATTGCGATGAGAATATTAAAGTATACATGATTGATGAATTAGTGTTGAATTTTCCATCATAGATGCTATGCCACCATCCTAGTGGACGGACAATTCAAATTGGCCCAGTCCTCATAGATCCACGCAACTCAACCCGAGACACATATATGTGATAGTCAAGGTAAATGTGTGTTGCGTCGTAGCTCCCATCATTTGGAGTGGTACCTTCAAATTACCTAGGAATTCCTCATCGAATACCTTCAAGGTCTAACAATCTTGCCTTAAGGCTCAACACCAGACCGCCACGATCAGGCTCATTCAAGTGTACTTCCTCAAAATCACTAGGCTTTTCAAGCTCTACCTATATGATGACAAAATAATCTCCACTTCACAAATTCTCAATATATACTTTCTCCCCTCGTTAGCATATACTACTCCATTAAAAGCATCATCTTTAGAAATCATCACTATTTCATCAATTATAGGGTACTTCAATATTCTCATCACCATTTTATAACATCATTAATCATACATAATCATAACAATCATATAAACTCATCACAATTTTATACCATCACTATCATCAATCCAAAATCATCATTATCATCACGCAAACATATATCATACCATGAATCCATATTTTATTAACACATCACATAAATTCGTCTAATCAAACATATGCACCAAATTCATTTGAAATCAAATATCACAATAATGTCAAATACCACACATTTAACGAAATTAAATCAATCAAGACCTTATAAATATTTTTGTTCCACATTTTAATCTTACAATTTCCATATTTGCTCATTAATTAATTAATTTATCAATAAAACGGCTACTGCCGTACGTAGCGAGCCCGAATGAATCATAGAGAAATACGGTTTTTCAATTCATCTCACAATATACTACACTCATGAGTTTTACCACTCTCTCACACTTTCCTTTACTGCGATGCTTTCACATACAATGATGATTCCATGAGCAAACAACCTTTGTTCTTTGATTTGTTGTCCATCAATCGATCTAACTCGATAGTTTATCGGTAAACGTCAAAAATAAATTATGAGAAGACATCCTAAAAACTAAATTTTGAAATTCGGTCATGGAAACTTTCCATAAATCAGAAAACCAATCAGTTGGTAATATAGCTACTTTTCACACGATCGGATTTATGGTGAAGTAGAACGGTGCAAAATAAGAAATTTTAGAAACGAATAAGTCAAATATTTTATAGAGAAATTGGGATGAGTAAAAATATGAGAAAATATATTTAACTAATAACTAAATATAAGAAACAACATACTGAAATTTGAACAAAAACAGAGAAAATTGTCTTGAACAGTTATCGGTCGACGGTGCCAATTTTCTATCTTTACTCTCAAGGTCAAAACTTTCGTGCGATTGAACCCCTCTCTTTCTCATACTTTGTTTCTTTTCCTTTTCAATTTGTTTTTTTTGTTTATTATTATTTAATTTGGTTTTACTCTTTCATATGGACATAACTCATGAGACCCATTTTACTACTTTCTTTAATTTTTTATTTTTAAATAAAACCAATAACTTTCAAAAGTAATTTTTTTAATATTTTATTTTAAACACAATCTCATTAATAAAGTATTACTACCATCTTTATATAATAGTCAACATGATAAAATAAATAAATATAACATCGACAATTTATATCAATTACAAAATCACAATAAATACATATAAAATCATCGTACCATGTCAACTATATTAAAAAAATGAAATAAAACACTATATTACTACTATCACAAGATAATTATTTATAAAATAAAGAATTAAAATAATTAATTTAGCATGGTAGGCTAACATGACACAACAAATTAATTAAAATATTATTTAACAACTCAATTATGAAGCAATTAACATGATCATGATTACTTAGTATCATTTATAGATAAAACTAAGCATGTGAATTTAGTCAACAACAACTTACTATATTCAGTTGAATCAAATAACACATATATAAACTAATTCCGAACATTTAGAACACCTCAAACAAAAATATTTTCATATTCACATAATTATATACACATCCAAATAACTAAACCAACTATTTGGCACAATGATTCTACATTTATTTCACATCCCATACGATGATTTTAAACACGTAGAATATTCTCATAGGAGTTCAACCTCTAATTATATAAAAAGTCCTAAATTGATTTCAAAAAAAATATCAAAACTCTACTCATTTAGATAAAACCATCAACACATTCAAGTGATTTAAAATTAAAATCCACACTTTAAAAGCCACTACCAACAACATTTTCAAGTGATTTTCACTTTTGATAAAATCAAATTATGTGTCCATATAAAACTAAATGTTTAAATTTTATAAATATTTTTCGAAATAAGAATTTTTAATTGACATAAACATCTACAACATTATCTTAAAATCAATAACAATAGTGGAAATCAAAGTTTCAATCATTTAGTTATTAGATCAACCATTTTAAACAAATTCTCCTACTAAAAATTTTAAATTGATTAAAGTCAAAACCGAGCTTTAAAACACAAAGGCAAAAAAATGAAACTCATTCTTTAAACTCTAAATATACTAATTGGGTTCAAAGGAAAATTAAAATCACTAATAAAATATATTAATTAATCGAGTTTACTAGTGAAACAAATTACTAAAATTTGAAGAAAATTAGAGTAAGTTTCCCCCACAAACACAACTAGGTAAAATCTACAATTCAATAATTAGGACTACCTCGATGAAATTAATAATTGAAACATATAACTAATCAATCAAAACAAAATTATTTTGTAACTATTGACTATAATAAGAGAGCATAAAATCATAGTTAGAAACACCAGTTACAAGTCCAGTCAATAGATAATTAACTTAATCATGTCAACTGTTCAAATTAACTCAAATCTCTACAAATAAAACACTACAAGAACGAGCAAGCGGTTAACCTTAACAATTATCTTCAAAAATAAGAGAATCCAAAACACAACAAGAATGAGCAAGTAGTTAACAGTTAAAAATCATCTTTCAAAAATCACGCAATGCAAAACAAAAATACATAGCACTTAATACAAGAATAATAGGTAAGCGTTTCAACACTTAATAGGGAACACGAGTAATCACAATTGAGTCAAGGTTGACAATTGACTAATAGAAGACTGACACATAACCCACTCGGTCTGATTGGACAGACCTGCTCTGATACCACTAATATGACACCCTAAACTACCAAATGATATATAAATATTCATACTAGAATTTTTAAAATTTTAATTCGCAGCAGATAAATAAAATCCGTTTTCAAGTAAATAAAACTTTCATAACTAATTTAGGATATCACATTTCTCAAAATTTAAAAAGGACACTTTAAGTTGTTTTGCTTCTTTAAAACTGAAAATCTCCATAAACTTGATTTAACTATAATTTCTTAATATAATTCCAGAAACATACTTGTACTTATAAGGTTTGAATACCAAATGTCGTTTCTAATTAAATAAGTAAAAGTAAAATACAAATTAAGACTCTTATTCCTCATATCACCTATTAGAGTAGGGTTTCTCCCAACTTGAACTACGAAGATACATTAACTTGTAATAACTGCGATTTCGCAAACGCATGTCCAAGTCAGTCAAACATAAACAACAAATAATGTAAGTTTTGAAATCATGTTGAAATTGTAATATAAATAAGAAAAACACACAAACAATCATAATAGACCGTATCAAAATACATCATGATATATGAAAATACTCAAGAGAAATGATATCATATTATAATGTCAAAATATCTAAGAAAAATTAATATATTGCATATCGTCACATCATCCAAGGGAAATTATTATCACTTTTGAAACACATTAATCACAACTAAACAATCACACAAAAATGAAATATTATGCATGAGCTTAGACTCTACTTCACAATTTGGTATCATTCTAACTCTGAAGTACTTGGTTAGGAGGCTTGATACTACGCCATCATCCCCGTGGACGAACTATTCAAATTGGCCCTGTCCTAATAGATCCCTTCAACTCAACCCAAGATACATATACGCGGCATTCGAGGTATACGTGTGTTGCGTAGTAGCTCCCGATATTTGGAGTGCTACCTCCAATTCACATAGGAATTCTCCACCCGAATACATCCAATGTCTAACAATGTTTAAATTTTATAAATATTTT